>NC_057802.1:3669016-3675502 GCF_018294505.1 Triticum aestivum | reverse complement strand
CGAAATTAGTGATATAAAACTGAGTCAGGTCATCCTAGTGCTATTTTCGTATTGAAATCAGCATTGAAAAATTAATGTGAAGAATCACAATACTGAATTCTACTACCAAAATTAGTGATATACAAGTGAGTCGGGTGATCTCGTTTTGTATTTCAGTACTGAAATCAGTATTGAAATATTAAGGTGGATAATCGCAATACTGAATTGCAGTACCGAAATGAGTGATATAGAACATAGTCGAGTCATCTTGGTGATCTAGTTCAGTATTGAAATCATGACTGAAATATTAACGTGGATAATCGGAACACTGAATTTTAGTACCGAAATTAGTGATATACAATCGAGTCGGGTCATCGTGGTGCGGTTTTCAATATTAAATATTAACGTGGATAATCACAATACTAAGTTTTAGTACTGAAATTAGTGATATAGAACCGAGTCAGGTGTTAGTCAAACTATTTTTGAGTACCCAAATTAATACTTAAATAATAACATGGATAATCGCAATAGTAAAATTTATACCGAAATTAGTGATATAGAAATGAGTTGGGTGATCGTCGTTTTGTTTTTCAGTACTGAAATCAGTATTAAAGTGGATACTCGCAATACTGAATTTTATTACCGAAATGAGTGATGTAAAACATAGTCCGGTCATCTTGGTGCTATATTTCAGTACTGAAATCAATATTGAAATATTAAGGTGGATAATCACAATACTGAATTTTAGTACCGAAATTAGAAATTTACAACTCAGTCGGGTCATCGTGGTGCTGTTTTTCAGTATTGAAATATTAACGTGGTTAATCTCAATGCTATATTTTAGTAACAAAATTAGTGATATAGAATTGAGTCATGCGTTCATCCAGCTGTTTTTCAGTACTGAAATCAATACTGCAATATTTACATGGATAATCGCAGTACCGAATATTAGTAACAAATTTGTGATATACAACTAAGTCTCGTGATCATCGTTTTGTTTTTAAGTCTTGAAATCAGTATTGAAATATTAGTGGATAATCGCAATACTGAATCTTAATACCAAAAATAGTGATATACAACTGAGTGTGATGATCGTCATTTTATATTTCAGTATTGAAACCAATATTGATATATTAATGTGGATAATCACAATACTAAATTTTAGTACTGAAATTATTGATACGCGACCGAGTCGGGTCATCGTGGTGCTGTATTTCAGTATTGAAGTCAGTACGGAAATGTTAACATGTATAATCATAATACTGAGTTTTAATACCAAAATTAGTGATATAGAACTGAGTGAGGTGTTAGTCATGCTATTTTTTAGTACTCAAATCAATACTGACATATTAACATTGATAATCGCAATACTGAATTTTATACCGAAATTAGTGATTTAAAACTGAGTCAGGTCATCCTAGTGCTATTTTTCGTATTGAAATCAGTATTTAAAAATTAATGTGAAGAATCACAATACTGAATTATAGTACCAAAATTAGTGATATACAAGTGAGTTGGGTGATCTTGTTTTATATTTCAGTACTGAAATCAGTTTTGAAATATTAAGGTGGATAATCGCAATACTGAATTCGAGTACCGAAACGAGTGATATAGAACATAGTCGAGTCATCTTGGTGATCTAGTTCAGTATTGAAATCAGTACTGAAATATTAACGTGGATAATCGGAACACTGAATTTTAGTACCCAAATTAGTGATATACAATCGAGTCGGGTCATCGTGGTGCGGTTTTCAATATTAAATATTAACGTGGATAATCACAATACTAAGTTTTAGTACTGAAATTAGTGATATAGAACCGAGTCAGGTGTTAGTCAACCTATTTTTGAGTACCCAAATTAATACTTAAATAATAACATGGATAATCGCAATAGTAAAATTTATACCGAAATTAGTGATATAGAAGTGAGTCGGGTGATCGTCATTTTATATTTCAGTATTGAAACCAATATTGATATATTAATGTGGATAATCACAATACTAAATTTTAGTACTGAAATTAGCGATACACGACCGAGTCGGGTCATCGTGGTGCTGTATTTCAGTATTGAAGTCAGTACGGAAATGTTAACATGTATAATCGTAATACTGAGTTTTAATACCAAAATTAGTGATATAGAACTGAGTGAGGTGTTAGTCATGCTATTTTTTAGTACTCAAATCAATACTGACATATTAACAATGATAATCGCAATACTGAATTTTATACCGAAATTAGTGATTTAAAACTGAGTCAGGTCATCCTAGTGCTATTTTTCGTATTGAAATCAGTATTTAAAAATTAATGTGAAGAATCACAATACTGAATTATAGTACCAAAATTAGTGATATACAAGTGAGTTGGGTGATCTTGTTTTATATTTCAGTACTGAAATCAGTTTTGAAATATTAAGGTGGATAATCGCAATACTGAATTCGAGTACCGAAACGAGTGATATAGAACATAGTCGAGTCATCTTGGTGATCTAGTTCAGTATTGAAATCAGTACTGAAATATTAACGTGGATAATCGGAACACTGAATTTTAGTACCCAAATTAGTGATATACAATCGAGTCGGGTCATCGTGGTGCGGTTTTCAATATTAAATATTAACGTGGATAATCACAATACTAAGTTTTAGTACTGAAATTAGTGATATAGAACCGAGTCAGGTGTTAGTCAACCTATTTTTGAGTACCCAAATTAATACTTAAATAATAACATGGATAATCGCAATAGTAAAATTTATACCGAAATTAGTGATATAGAAGTGAGTCGGGTGATCGTCATTTTATATTTCAGTATTGAAACCAATATTTATATATTAATGTGGATAATCACAATACTAAATTTTAGTACTGAAATTAGCGATACACGACCGAGTCGGGTCATCGTGGTGCTGTATTTCAGTATTGAAGTCAGTACGGAAATGTTAACATGTATAATCGTAATACTGAGTTTTAATACCAAAATTAGTGATATAGAACTGAGTGAGGTGTTAGTCATGCTATTTTTTAGTACTCAAATCAATACTGACATATTAACATTGATAATCGCAATACTGAATTTTATACCGAAATTAGTGATTTAAAACTGAGTCAGGTCATCCTAGTGCTATTTTTCGTATTGAAATCAGTATTTAAAAATTAATGTGAAGAATCACAATACTGAATTATAGTACCAAAATTAGTGATATACAAGTGAGTTGGGTGATCTTGTTTTATATTTCAGTACTGAAATCAGTTTTGAAATATTAAGGTGGATAATCGCAATACTGAATTCGAGTACCGAAACGAGTGATATAGAACATAGTCGAGTCATCTTGGTGATCTAGTTCAGTATTGAAATCAGTACTGAAATATTAACGTGGATAATCGGAACACTGAATTTTAGTACCCAAATTAGTGATATACAATCGAGTCGGGTCATCGTGGTGCGGTTTTCAATATTAAATATTAACGTGGATAATCACAATACTAAGTTTTAGTACTGAAATTAGTGATATAGAACCGAGTCAGGTGTTAGTCAACCTATTTTTGAGTACCCAAATTAATACTTAAATAATAACATGGATAATCGCAATAGTAAAATTTATACCGAAATTAGTGATATAGAAGTGAGTCGGGTGATCGTCATTTTATATTTCAGTATTGAAACCAATATTGATATATTAATGTGGATAATCACAATACTAAATTTTAGTACTGAAATTAGCGATACACGACCGAGTCGGGTCATCGTGGTGCTGTATTTCAGTATTGAAGTCAGTACGGAAATGTTAACATGTATAATCGTAATACTGAGTTTTAATACCAAAATTAGTGATATAGAACTGAGTGAGGTGTTAGTCATGCTATTTTTTAGTACTCAAATCAATACTGACATATTAACAATGATAATCGCAATACTGAATTTTATACCGAAATTAGTGATTTAAAACTGAGTCAGGTCATCCTAGTGCTATTTTTCGTATTGAAATCAGTATTTAAAAATTAATGTGAAGAATCACAATACTGAATTATAGTACCAAAATTAGTGATATACAAGTGAGTTGGGTGATCTTGTTTTATATTTCAGTACTGAAATCAGTTTTGAAATATTAAGGTGGATAATCGCAATACTGAATTCGAGTACCGAAACGAGTGATATAGAACATAGTCGAGTCATCTTGGTGATCTAGTTCAGTATTGAAATCAGTACTGAAATATTAACGTGGATAATCGGAACACTGAATTTTAGTACCCAAATTAGTGATATACAATCGAGTCGGGTCATCGTGGTGCGGTTTTCAATATTAAATATTAACGTGGATAATCACAATACTAAGTTTTAGTACTGAAATTAGTGATATAGAACCGAGTCAGGTGTTAGTCAACCTATTTTTGAGTACCCAAATTAATACTTAAATAATAACATGGATAATCGCAATAGTAAAATTTATACCGAAATTAGTGATATAGAAGTGAGTCGGGTGATCGTCATTTTATATTTCAGTATTGAAACCAATATTGATATATTAATGTGGATAATCACAATACTAAATTTTAGTACTGAAATTAGCGATACACGACCGAGTCGGGTCATCGTGGTGCTGTATTTCAGTATTGAAGTCAGTACGGAAATGTTAACATGTATAATCGTAATACTGAGTTTTAATACCAAAATTAGTGATATAGAACTGAGTGAGGTGTTAGTCATGCTATTTTTTAGTACTCAAATCAATACTGACATATTAACATTGATAATCGCAATCCTGAATTTTATACTGAAATTGGTGATATAAAACAGAGTCAAGTCATCCTAGTGCTATTTTTAGTATTGAAATCAGTATTGAAAAATGAACGTGAAGAATCACAATACTGAATTCTAGTACCAAAATTAGTAATATACAAGTGAGTCGGGTGATCTCGTTTTGTATTTCAGTACTGAAATCAGTATTGAAATATTAAGGTGGATAATCGCAATACTGAATTTCAGTACCGAAATGGGTGATATAGAACATAGTCGGGTCATCTTGGTGATCTACTTCAGTATTGAAATCAGTAATGAAATAGTAACGTGGATAATGAGAACACTGAATTTTAGTACCGAAATTAGTGATATAGAATTGGTGATATAGAATTTCAGTATTAAAGTATTAAAGTGGATAATCGCAATACTAAATTAGTGATATAGAATTGAGTCATGCGTTCATGCAGCTGTTTTTTACTACTGAAATCAATACTGCAATATTTACATGGATAATCACAATACCGAATATTAGTAACAAATTTTTGATATACAGCTAAGTCTCATGATCATCGTTTTGTTTTTAAGTCTTGAAATCAGTATTGAAATATTAGTGGATAATCGCAATACTGAATCTTAATACCAAAATTAGTGATATACAACTGAGTGTGATGATCGTCATTTTATATTTCAGTATTGAAACCAATATTGATATATTAATGTGGACAATCACAATACTAAATATTAGTACTGAAATTAGTGATACACGACCGAGTCTGGTCATCGTGGTGCTGTATTTCAATATTGAAGTCAGTACGGAAATTTTAACATGTATAATCATAATACTGAGTTTTAATACCAAAATTAGAGATATAGAACTGAGTGAGGTGTTAGTCATGCTATTTTTTAGTACTCAAATCAATACTCACATATTAACTTTGATAATCGCAATACTGAATTTTATACCGAAATTGGTGATATAAAACTGAGTCAGGTCATTCTAGTGCTATTTTTAGTATTGAAATCAGTATTGAAAAATTAACGTGAAGAATCACAATACTGAATTCTAGTACCAAAATTAGTGATATACAAGTGAGTCGGGTGATCTCGTTTTGTATTTCAGTACTGAAATCAGTATTGAAATATTAAGGCGAATAATCGCAATACTGAATTTCACTATTGAAATGAGTGATATAGAACATAGTCGGGTCATCTTGGTGATCTAGTTCACTATTGAAATCAGTACTGAAATATTAACGTGGATAATCAAAACACTGAATTTTAGTAGCGAAATTAGTGATATACTGTAACACCCTGAGGATCATGCTACAGTAACTCTCTATGATTAAGCTAATCATGTTGCTAAACAGGGCATGATCACATTTGGAATCACACTTCTTTTCAAATTCCTAATTCAAACTTCAATTTAATTTATAAGTGGAAAATAAAAGTTTTCAAAAATTTAAACAAAAATGTTCGGGCCATGCCAGAAATTGCACTGATAATTATGGTGGAGAAAACACATTTTTATAAAATACCTAAATACTTTTAAATGAAATAAAACAGAAAAGAAAATAAAAAATAAAAAGAAATTGCAAAAGAACACAGACAAAGAAAAAAGAAAAAAAGGAGAAGGCCCCCCCCCCACAGCACCCCTGGCCCAACTGGGCCGACCCCCGGCCCAGCCCACCTCTCCCACTCGCCCCCTTCCCTGTTCCCCCGACCGGGGTCGGAACAGGGGCCGGTCCCCGCCGCACCACCTCGCCGGCGACGGGGAG
>NC_057802.1:3668116-3668637 GCF_018294505.1 Triticum aestivum | reverse complement strand
CGACGCGGTCGCCGCCGTTCACCATCGTTCACACGGCCACCGTACCCACCTCGCCGCCCCACGTTGTCTCCAAGGACCGCCGTCGCCCGCTGCTTCGTCTGGTGCAGCCCGTTGGAGGCCGGAGCCCCTACAACGAGCACACCGAGCCCGTCTTCAACTTCGGACGCCGGCAACCCCCTTCTTCCCCGGCGCCGACCTGCTGCTCCTAAGCTCTCACCGGCCTCTGTGTGCCGCGCGGTGAGCCTCTCCCCCCTCCTCCCCTGTCCTTTCTCTCTCACGTGCCCCCTAGCTGCTTCCCCACGCGCGCCCGAACGCCACGCCGCGGAGCTCACCGCCGGCGGGTCTCCGGTGACCAAATGGTCATGGGCGTAGGCCCGTTAGCTCGACCGCATCGTGCCGCACCCGCCTAGCTAGTTAGTTCGGCCGCTCGCGCGCACTAACGCCGCACCCGCCCCAGCCTGAAGCACCTCGCCGCCGGCGAGCTCGAAGCGCTCGCCCCCGTCCGTTCCAGCCTCTCCGGC
>NC_057802.1:3664365-3667306 GCF_018294505.1 Triticum aestivum | reverse complement strand
GGCAAGCCCCCCCCCTTGATCACCAGATATCGCCTATACTTCTCTATACTGCTTGCATTAGAGTAGTGTAGCATGTTACTGCTTTCCGATATCCTATTCTGATGCATAGCCTATCCTTGCTACTATTGTTGTTACCTTTACCTGCAATCCTACATGCTTAGTCTAGGATGCTAGTTTTCCATCAGTGGCCCTACATTCTTGTCCGTCTGCTGTGCTATACTATCGGGCCGTGATCACCTGGGCGGTGATCACGGGTATATACTTATATACTATATACATGACACATGTGATGATTAAAGTCGGGTCGGCTCGTAGGAGTACCCGCGAGTGGATATTTGTGGCGGAGCGATAGGGCAGGTTGAGACCGCCTAGGTGAGAGGTTGGCCTGGCCCTGGTCGGCGTTCGTGGTTACTTAACACGCTTAACAAGATCTTGGTATTTGATCTGAGTCTGGCCATTTGGTCTATACGCACTAACCATCTACGTGGGAGTAGTTATGGGTATCCCGACGTCGTGGTATCAGCCGAAGCTCTTTTGACGTCAGCAACTGAGTGGCGCGCGCCGCATTGGACCGTAAGCTCGCGCTTGTATTAAGGGGGCTAGGTCTGCTTCTGGCCGCGTACGCAACGTGCAGGTGTGCATAGGGCGATGGGCCCAGACCCCTGCGCGCATAGGTTTAGACCGGCGTGCTGACCTCTCTGTTGAGCCTAGGTGGGGCTGCGACGTGTTGATCTTACGAGGCCGGGCATGACCCAGAAAAGTGTGTCCGGCCAAATGGGATCGAGCGTGTTGGGTTATGTGGTGCACCCCTGCAGGGAAGTTTATCTATTCGAATAGCCGTGTTCCTCGGTAAAAGGACGACCCGGAGTTGTACTTGAGCTTATGACAACTAGAACTGGATACTGAATAAAATACACCCTTCCAAGTGCCAGATACAACCCGGTGATCGCTCTCTAACAGGGCGACGAGGAGGGGATCGCCGGGTAGGATTATGCTATGCGATACTACTTGGAGGACTTCAATCTACGCTCTTCTACATGCTGCAAGATGGAGATGACCAGAAGCGTAGTCCTCGTCAGGACTAGCTATCTCCCTTTCATTCTGGCATTCTGCAGTTCAGTCCACTGATATGCCCTTTATACATATACCCATGCATATGTAGTGTAGCTCCTTGCTTGCGAGTACTTTGGATGAGTACTCACGGTTGCTTCTCTCCCTCTTTTCCCCCTTTTCTTTTCTATCTGGTTGTCACAACCAGATGCTGGAGTCCAGGAGCCAGATGCCACCGTCGGCGACGACACCTACGACACTGGAGGTGCCTACTACTACGTGCAGGCCGCTGACGACGACCAGGAGTAGTTAGGAGGATCCCAGGCAGGAGGCCTGCACCTCGTTCGATCTGTATCCCACTTTGTGCTAGCCTTCTTAAGGCAAACTTGTTTAACTTATGTCTGTACTCAGATATTGTTGCTTCCGCTGACTCATCTGTGATCGAGCATTTGTATTCGAGCCCTCGAGGCCCCTGGCTTGTATTATAATGCTTGTATGACTTATTTATGTTGTAGAGTTGTGTTGTGATATCTTCCCGTGAGTCCCTAATCGTGATCGTACACATTTGCGTGCATGATTAGTGTACGCTCAAATCGGGGGCGTCACAAGTTGGTATCAGAGCCGACTGCCTGTAGGAATCCCCCTATCCACACTCCTTGGCCGAAGTCGAGTCTAGACATTACAAAAGTTTTTACTAACATGCCTGTGTGTCTTACGGGCCCACGTCGCCATTGGGTGGTACTAAGATCTTTTACTCCTCGACCTTTACTCTGGGACTCTGAACTCTCTTCTACTCGGGTTAAACGAATTTACTAACTCTAACACTTGGATCCCGTGACCGCGTTCACCCCAAAGTTGGATAAGCCATAGTTGTTTCTTAGAATAGTATTTTGAACAATTCACACACTGTCATTTGACTCCTTTGAAACGTCTTTGCTTTCAGATGGAACCCACGAGGCAGGTCGTTCGCCACACGATGGCCATTGGTGCCTCGGGATCACCTGCGGTGCTAGCTGAGATGATGACCTATCTGGGTTATCGCTGGCACCCTGAGTACACCGTCTACGAGGAGTACCAGGACTTTAACCAGGAGCAGTACCGTGCCATCGTCCACCTCTACTCTCGGGAGTATGACTCCACTACTGTGCTGCACACCGCACATGGTGTTGGTGTGACCATCGATATGGCTGTCCACGATGCTGCCTATGCTGCTCTGACACGTCTTCGTGGAGAGTATCGGGAGTTGGACACCTCCCCTTTCAGGCACATTGCTATCGCCTCTGATGTTGGTGCGGAGGGATACTATACTGCTGCCTACTCCACTGTCACCCGAGAGCCCTTCTACCATCAGCACCTGGTTCTGCATGCTGATGGGCTGGATCGAGCTAACCGAGCTCTTCGCCACGAGATGTACACCACCCGTCAGCACCTTTACCGTGCTCTGACGCTACTGCACCCCTTTGTCCGGTCTGGTGTAACACCCTGAGAATCATGCTACAGTAACCCCCTGTGATTAAGCTAATCATATTGCTAAACAGGGCTAGATCACATTTGAACCACACCCTTGTCAAACTCCTAGTTCAAACTTCAATTAAATTTAAAAGTGGAAAATAAAAGTTTTCAAAAATTCAAGCAAAAATGTTCAGTGGGTTCTAAATAATACACTGGTAATTATGGTGGAGAAAACACATTTTTATAAAATGTCTAAATACTTTTAAATGAAATAAAACAGAAAAGGAAATAAACAAAAAGAGAAAACAGAAAACCAAACAGTCAAAAGAAAAAAAAGAGCAGGCCGCCCCCCCCCCCACTGGACCCGTGGCCCATCTGCACCGCACCCCCGAACCCCGGCCCAAACTGGGCCGCACCCCCGCGCCCCCGGCCCAGCCCA
>NC_057802.1:3663969-3664355 GCF_018294505.1 Triticum aestivum | reverse complement strand
AAGTGGAAAATAAAAGTTTTCAAAAATTCAAACAAAAATGTTCAGTGGGTTCTAAATAATACACTGGTAATTATGGTGGAGAAATCACATTTTTATAAAATGTCTAAATACTTTTAAATGAAATAAAACAAAAAAGGAAATAAACAAATAAGAGAGAACAGAAAACAAAACAGTCAAAAGAAAAAAAAGAGCAGGCCTCCCCCCACTGGACCCGCGGCCCAAACCCCCCCGGCCCAAGCTGGGCCGCCACCCGCGACCCCCGACCCCGGCCCAGCCCACTCTCCCCCTCGCCCCTTCCCTGTTCCCCCGACCGGGGGCGGAACAGTGGCCGTCCCCGCCGCACCCCCTCGCCGGCGACGGGGAGGATAAGGGCGCCAGCTCCCCCG
>NC_057802.1:3654426-3663959 GCF_018294505.1 Triticum aestivum | reverse complement strand
CCACTCGCCCCCGCTCTCCCTCGGCCTCTGCGCCTTCTCCCCCGCCAGATCCCCCTCCCTCTCCCCTCCGTTCCCCTCTGCCCGAGAGCGCTCGCCGCCGTTCACCGTAGTTCCCGCGGCCACCGTGCCCAGATCGCCTCGACGACGTGCCCGAGCGACTCCCCGCCGTCGACTACGCCGACTGCGCCATCGGGAACGAGCCGAGCGTCACTGCATCGACCTCCCCGAGCTCGTCTTCCCCGCACGTCCGCCGTCGATCATCGCCGACTCCGGCTAACCCGCGCCCTCCCCGAGCTCGCTGCCACCCCCTACGGCTCCCCTGTGAGCTCCTCTACCTCCTCCCCCTCTCCGCTAGCTCGCCCGCGCTCCGTAGCTGCCCCACCCACGCGCGCCCGAACGCCGCGCCGCGAGGCTCGCCGCCGGCGGGTCTCCGGTGACCAAATGGTCACGGGCCCAAGCCCACAGCGCTCCCCACCGCACGTAGAAGCTCCCCAGCCCCTCCGCTTGCTCGAGTGCCTGCCGTAGCCATGTCCCCGTCGAGCACCCGTGCGCGCCGCCGCCTCCGCCGCTCGCCGGCGCCGATTCCGGCCGAGTCCGGCGAAGCCCCGGCCACCCCTGGATGCGGCGCTGCGAGCTCTTTCGAATGGGCCTAGCCCCGTTCCTCCCCGAGCCCCGTAGCGCGATTCCGGCCAACTCCGGCGAGGGACCGCCGTGGTTTTGGTCGCCGGAGTTGCGCCGGCGCCGGTCGCCGACGTGGCTGGCCTGGCCCACCCCCAGTGACCCTGCCAGTGGCCCCCACAGGCCCCAGTTGACTGGGTTGACCCAGTCAACTGCTGACTGGGCAGGCCCAGTCACTGACATGCGGGCCCCGCCGCAAAAATTAAAAGAAAAGAAAAGAAAATGTTTTTATAAATAAAAATAATTAGTTTAATTAATCTCTCACTGACAGGTGGGCCCAGTAGCTAATTAACTAAAGATTAATTAGTTTAATCCTCTGTTAACCCACTGTCTATGACAGGTGGGTCCCCCTTGTCAGTTTGACCAGTCAACCCGGACTGTCGACCGCTGACGTCACTCCTACGTCATGCTGACGTCATATCCCTTTTTCTGTTAAATTAAATAATTCCAGAAATTCAAATAAACTTTGAAAATTCATATCTTTTAAACCGTAACTCGGATGAAAATGTTTTCTATATGAAAGTTGCTCAGAACGACGAGACGAATCCGACTACGCAGTCCGTTCATCCACCGCACCTCCCTAACCTATCGAACTAGCAACTTTCCCCCTCCGATCCGTCTGTCCGAAAACGCGAAACATCGGGCATACCTCCCGGATGTTCCCCCCCTCCACCGGTACCACCTACTGTCGCGTTAGGGCACCCCTAGCACCGCTCATTGTCATGTCACGCATCGTCATGCTTATGTTTGCATTGTATTTACTGTTTCTTCCCCCTCTTCTCTCCGGTAGACTACGAGACCGACACTGCTGCTGCCCAGTTCGACTACGGAGTCGACGACCCCTCCTACTTGCCAGAGCAATCAGGCAAGCCCCCCCTTTGATCACCAGATATCGCCTACTCTAATCTCTACTGCTTGCATTAGAGTAGTGTAGCATGTTACTGCTTTCCGATATCCTATTCTGATGCATAGCCTATCCTTGCTACTATTGTTACTACCTTTACCTGCAATCCTACATGCTTAGTATAGGATGCTAGATTTCCATCAGTGGCCCTACATTCTTGTCCGTCTGCTGTGCTATACTATCGGGCCGTGATCACCTGGGCGGTGATCACGGGCATATACTTATATACTATATACATGACACATGTGATGACTAAAGTCGGGTCGGCTCGTAGGAGTACCCGCAAGTGGATCTTTGTGGCGGAGCGACAGGGCAGGTTGAGACCGCCTAGGTGAGAGGTGGGCCAGGCCCTGGTCGGCGTCCTCGGATACTTAACACGCTTAACGAGATCTTGGTATTTGATCTGAGTCTGGCCATTTGGTCTATACGCACTAACCATCTACGTGGGAGTAGTTATGGGTATCCCGACGTCGTGGTATCAGCCGAAGCTCTTTTGACGTCAGCGACTGAGTGGCGCGCGCCGTGTTGGACCGCTTTGACGTAACCGCCGTGATCGTGTGGGTTGCTAGGTCTGCTCGCGGCCGCGTTCGCAACGTGCAGGTGTGCATAGGGCGATGGGCCCAGACCCCTGCGCGCATAGGTTTAGACCGGCGTGCTGACCTCTCTGTTGAGCCTAGGTGGGGCTGCGACGTGTTGATCTTACGAGGCCGGGCATGACCCAGAAAAGTGTGTCCGGCCAAATGGGATCGAGCGTGTTGGGTTATGTGGTGCACCCCTGCAGGGAAGTTTATCTATTCGAATAGCCGTGTCCCTCGGTAAAAGGACGACCCGGAGTTGTACCTTGAGCTTATGACAACTAGAACTGGATACTGAATAAAATACACCCTTCCAAGTGCCAGATACAACCCGGTGATCGCTCTCTAACAAGGCGACGAGGAGGGGATTGCCGGGTAGGTTTATGCTATGCGATGCTACTTGGAGGACTTCAATCTTCTCTCTTCTACATGCTGCAAGATGGAGATGTCCAGAAGCGTAGTCTTCGCCAGGGCTAGCTATCCCCCTCTTATTCCGGCATTCTGCAGTTCAGTCCACTGATATGCCTCTTTACACATATACCCATGCATATGTAGTGTAGCTCCTTGCTTGCGAGTACTTTGGATGAGTACTCACGGTTGCTTTTCTCCCTCCTTTCCCCTTTCTATACCGGATTGTCGCAACCAGATGCTGGAGTTCAGGAGCCAGACGCCACCGTCGACGACGACACCTTCGACACTGGAGGTGCCTACTACTACGTGCAGGCCGCTGACGACGACCAGGAGTAGTTAGGAGGTCCCAGGCAGGAGGCCTTGCCTTTTCGATCGTTGCTACTTTTGTGCTAGCCTTCTTAAGGCAAACTTGTTTAACTTATGTCTATACTCAGATATTGTTGCTTCCGCTGACTCGTCTATGATCGAGCACTTGTATTCGAGCCCTCGAGGCCCCTGGCTTGTATTATAATGCTTGTATGACTTATTTATGTTGTAGAGTTGTGTTGTGATATCTTCCCGTGAGTCCCTGATCGTGATCGTACACATTTGCGTGCATGATTAGTGTACGGTCAAATCGGGGGCGTCACAAGTTGGTATCAGAGCCGACTGCCTGTAGGAACCCCCCTTCCACCCTCCTTGGCCGAAGTCGAGTCTAGACATTGCAAAACTTTTACTAACATGGCTGTGCGGCTTACGGGCCCACGTCGCCATTGGGTGGTACTAGGATCTTTTACTCCTCGACCTTTACTCTGGGACTCTGAACTCTCTTCTACTCGGGTTAAACGAATTTACTAACTCTAACACTAGGATCCCGTGACCGCGTTCACCCCAAAGATGGATAAGCCTTAGTTGTTTCTTAGAATAGTATTTTGACCAATTCACACACTGTCATTTGACTCCTTTGAAACGTCTTTGCTTTCAGATGGAACCCACGAGGCAGGTTGTTCGCCACACGATGGCCATTGGTGCCTCAGGATCACCTGCGGTGCTAGCTGAGATGATGACCTATCTGGGTTATCGCTGGCACCCTGAGTTCACCGTCTACGAGGAGTACCAGGACTTTAACCAGGAGCAGTACCGTGCCATCGTCCACCTCTACTCTCGGGAGTACGACTCCACTACTGTGCTGCACACCGCACATGGTGTTGGTGTGACCATTGATATGGCTGTCCACGATGCTGCCTATACTGCTCTGACACGTCTTCATGGAGAGTATCAGGAGTTGGACACCTCCCCTTTCAGGCACATTGCTATCGCCTCTGATGTTGGTGCGGAGGGATACTATACTGCTGCCTACTCCACTGTCACCCGGGAGCCCTTCTACCATCAGCACCTGGTTCTGCATGCTGATGGGCTGGATCGAGCTAACCGAGCTCTTCGCCACGAGATGTACACCACCCGTCAGCACCTTTACCGTGCTCTGACGCTGCTGCACCCCTTTGTCCGATCTGGACAGGTACCGCGTGCTGCGATCTACCCAGCCAGGACCGTGATGCCCCACGGTGTCGGTTGGCCAGAGGTGGGAGGCTACTCTCCCGCACTTGGTTCTCTTCTGCCACCTGAGCGTCGGACTCTACACCTGAGTATCCGCGGGCCCCAGTCTGCTGACGTGGAGGACTATCCGTTACCTCACTACCAGCTGTCGGGCTACGATTACCTCCACAGCACCTCTTGGGACTGATGTAGGCTTGATTGTAGTATTAGTTGCAGTCACCGCGAGCCTGTGTGCCGCCTATGATGTTTTAGTCCACGTACTGAACTCTATGTACTGAACTCTATGCATGACCCCTTTTGTAAGTTATGCCGACTACTATGTAGTAGCTATCGTGCTCCTTTCAATTATGCATGTTTCATCATGAATGATTCTTGTCATTGCCAATTTTCTCAATGCTGAACTACCCCTGTTATATATTAGCAGGATGGTTAGACCAGGTGGTCGTGGTCGTGGTGGCGATGCCCCACCACCACCTGAGTACATGGCTGGTATGATCCAACAGTATGAACTGAACCGCCAATTCATGGAAAATATGATGGCTCAGTTTCCTCGCCCCAATATAAACCAACAGCCAGCTCAAGTGACTCTTCAAGATTTCATACGCCTCAACCCAACCATCTACCGCAGCTCAACTCAGCCTCTGGATGCTGATGACTGGCTCCGTGACATCACCTATGAGATGGAGTCTGCTGATGTAGCCCCTGCCAGCTATGTCAATTTTGCTTCCTTCTTCTTGAAGGGACCCGCAGCTCAATGGTGGGACAGCCACAGGCGCACTCTGCCAGCTGGAACAATCATCACCTGGCCAGACTTCCAAGCAGCTTTCCGTGCCCGCTTCATTCCTCAGGGAGTCATGGACCGGAAGAAGCGTGAGTTCCGCAACCTCACCCAAGGCAACAAATCTGTCGAAGCTCATCAGCGGGAGTTTCTGGACTTGTCCCGCTATGCTGAAGAAGACATTGCAACTGATGCACGCAGACAGGAGAAGTTCCGTGATGGACTACAAGCTGACATCAAGCTCGCACTTCTAGTGCATGACTTCGCTGATTTCGCCACCTTGGTGAATAAGGCCATCAATGTCGAGACTGGTCTGCAGGAATACCAGAGCTCTCAGAGGCGCAGCCGTGACACGGGCTCATCTTCGGGCTCGCCCTCACAGAAGCGTAAGATATGGATCCCGAACAGCATGTATCGTCCAAATGCACCTGCTCCCAGGAAATCTTATGCTGCACCGCGTCTGCCTCCTCCACCATCTAAGCAGTCAAAGCTACCAGCTCCCCCACCTGGGGCTCCTGTTCCCACTCCCGATAATGGTCTGTGCTTCAAGTGTGGTCAACCGGGTCACTTTGCCAGGAACTG
Organism: Triticum aestivum; assembly: GCF_018294505.1. Lineage (NCBI taxonomy): Eukaryota > Viridiplantae > Streptophyta > Magnoliopsida > Poales > Poaceae > Triticum > Triticum aestivum. The sequence goes on along the minus strand of NC_057802.1, from coordinate 3,658,495 downwards.
CTATCAGAATCAGAATCAACTGGCCCTTCCAGCAGCTGGCCGTGGTAACAACCAGCCCCGCAACAACAATGCTAAGTCTCAAGGTCGTGCTCATGCCAACCACGTTGATCTCAGCGAAGCTCAAGACCAGCCTGCTACTGTGATGGGTACACTCCTCGTAAATTCAGTACCAGCATCCGTTTTATTTGATACAGGAGCATCCCACTCATTCATTTCAGCAGAATTTGCATTCCTGCATGGCATTAATCACGAAGAGATAAACACTCCGCTAGTGGTACACACCCCAGCGGGCCAATGTCAAACCTCTATGGTTAGTCGCGATGTTACTGTTGAAATTGAAGGACTGGAATTTCTTGTCTCTCCCATCGTACTGAAGTCCTGTACCATTGATCTCATTCTGGGAATGAATTGGTTAAAAGCGCATACTGCTTCAATCGTCTGCACCACTAAGACCGTCCATCTGCTACACCCTTCAGATGAGATAGTTACTTACCAAGCCCATCTGGTGCAAAATGCCGAGGCAAGGCTCTATGCATTGAATGCATTGAACGCTGCACCACTCGAGGGCATTGAAAACATTCCCGTCGTGCGTGAATTCCTCGACGTCTTTCCTGAAGAACTTCCGGGTATTCCCCCTGCTAGAGCTGTCGAATTCATCATCGACTTGAAACCAGGCACCACTCCTATAGCCAAGCGATCCTACAAAATGCCGCCGCATGAACTCCTTGAGCTTAAGGAGGAAATCGACAAGTCTCTTCGCAAAGGATTCATTCGCCCAAGTTGCTCTCCTTAGGGAGCACCTTCTCTCTTTGTCAAGAAGAAGGATGGGACAAACCGGTTAGTTCAAGACTACCGTCCTATAAACCAAGCTACCATTCAGAATAAATACCCTCTTCCTCGGATCAATGATCTGTATGATCAACTGGCGGGTTCGTCAGTGTTCTCTAAGCTCGACTTGAGGTTGGGCTACCACCAGATCCGTGTTCGCGAAGAGGATATCCCAAAGACCGCCTTCGTGACTCGCTATGGTTCATACGAGTACACCGTCATGTCTTTCGGTTTAACCAATGCTCCAGCCACCTTCTCTCGTCTGATGAACTACATATTCATGGATTACCTCGACAAGTTCGTCGTGGTTTATCTGGATGATATCCTGATATTTTCCAAGAACGAAGAAGAACATGCTGAACATCTTCGTCTTGTGCTGGAAAAGCTACGAGAACATCAACTATATGCCAAGTTCTCTAAATGTGAATTTTGGCTACCCGAAGTAACCTATCTCGGGCATGTCATCTCTAAGGATGGTATTGCCGTCAACCCCGAGCGAGTTCAGGCTATTCTTGATTGGACTCCTCCCAAGAACGTTAAGCAAGTCAGAAGTTTTCTCGGTCTCGCCAGCTATTGCCGTCGATTTGTCGAGAACTTCTCCAAGATCACCAGGCCTCTGACTAACCTGTTACATAAGGGCGTCAAGTTCCAATGGACAGACAAATGTCAGGAAAGTTTCCAAGCACTCAAAGACAAGTTGACTTCTGCTCCAGTTCTAGCTCCACCTGATACTAAGAAGGACTTTGTCATTTACTGCGACGCTTCCCGTCAAGGATTAGGCTGTGTCCTAATGCATGACCGCAAAGTGATTGCTTATGCCTCTCGACAATTGCGCCCTCACGAAGAGAACTACCCAGTTCACGACCTCGAACTTGCTGCTGTCATTCATGCGCTGAAGCAGTGGCGACATTACCTTCTCGGTAATCGTTGCGAGATCTTCACTGACCACCAAAGTCTGAAGTATCTGTTTACTCAGCCAGATCTGAACCTCCGTCAACAGAGATGGATGGAGCTCGTTGCAGACTTTGACTTGGGTATTTCCTATACTCCAGGCAAGGCTAATGTAATGGTTGATGCCTTGAGCCGCAAGTCTTACTGCAACCACCTCCAGGTTCATAAAGTTCAGCCCTCACTTGTTGAAGAATTCAGGAAGCTGAACCTCCATATTGTTCCTCCGGGTGCACTCGCTCCCCCTCCTAAGGAGTTCCGCAAGATGAACCTCCGTGTTGTTCCCCAGGGTTCCCTCAATACCCTGGTCGTCGAACCAGATCTCCTGGACTCCATCAAGAGAATACAGGGGTATGACTCTGAAGCCCACAAGATTAAGCGCTACCTCGCAGAAGGAAAGCCCTCATTCTTCACCATTTCTGAAGATGGCGCCCTATACTTCAAGGGCCGCCTAGTGGTGCCATGTGCAGAGAAAAACCTGGATATGACACAGGAAGTTATGAAAGAAGCTCATGATACGCCTCTGTGTATCCATCCTGGTAGTACAAAGATGTATCAAGATATCCGTCAGAAATTCTGGTGGACTAATATGAAGCAAGACATTGCTCGTTATGTTGCTGAGTGTGACGTTTGCCGTCGTATCAAAGCAGAACATCAAAGGCCTGCTGGAACTCTGCAACCTATCTCTATTCCTGAATGGAAATGGGACCATGTTGAGATGGACTTCGTCACTGGATTTCCCAAATCGCAGAAAGGTAATGATGCTATTCTTGTCGTCATTGACCGGCTTTCCAAAGTTGCACATTTCCTGGCAGTCAAAGAAACGATCACTGCTAGCCAGTTGGCAACGCTCCATATGTCCAGGATTGTTTCGCTCCACGGTATTCCATTGGTTATCAGTTCAGACCGTGGTAGCTTATTCACTTCAAGATTCTGGGCAAGTTTCCAAGAAGCAATGGGAACTCATCTGTCATTCAGTACTGCGTTTCATCCTCAATCGCAAGGACAAGTTGAACGCGTCAATCAAATCCTCGAAGACATGCTTCGAGCTTGCGTTATTTCCTTCGGCAAGAAATGGGAGGAATCTCTCCCGTATGCTGAGTTCTCCTATAATAATAGCTATCAAGCTAGTCTGAAGATGGCCCCCTTTGAGGTGTTATATGGACGAAAGTGCCGAACCCCTCTGAACTGGTCAGAAACTGGGGAACGTCCACTCTTCGGTCCGGATATTATCCAAGATGCCGAAGAACAAGTCCGCATTATTCACGAGAATCTCAAGACTGCTCAGTCACGTCAGAAGAGTCAGTATGACCGTCATCATAAAGACATGGTCTATCAACCTGGCGAAAAGGCTTATCTTCGAGTCACACCTATGAAGGGTGCTCACCACTTCGGGATCAAGGGCAAACTAGCTCCTCGCTATATTGGCCCATTCACTATTCTCGAAAGGCGTGGAAAAGTGGCATACCAACTGGAACTACCGCCGAACCTTTCTCAGGTTCACGATGTGTTCCATGTGTCACAGCTCCGCCGTTGCTTCAAGGATCCAATCCGAGCGGTGGATCACGAAGTGCTCGAATTGCAGCAAGACCTCTCCTATAAGGAGCATCCGGTCCGCATTCTCGACCAAGCTGAACGCCGCACACGTCAGAAGGCGATCAAGTTTCTCAAAGTCCAGTGGTCGCACCATTCTGAAGATGAGGCCACTTGGGAACGAGAGGATCGTCTGCGCGAAGAATACCCCGCACTGTTTCCTTCTACCTCCTAAATCTCGGGACGAGATTTCTTGTAGTGGAGGAGATTTGTAACACCCTGAGAATCATGCTACAGTAACCCCCTGTGATTAAGCTAATCATATTGCTTAACAGAGCTAGATCACATTTGAACCACACCCTTGTCAAACTCCTAGTTCAAACTTCAATTAAATTTAAAAGTGGAAAATAAAAGTTTTCAAAAATTCAAGCAAAAATGTTCAGTGGGTTCTAAATAATACACTGGTAATTATGGTGGAGAAAACACATTTTTATAAAATGTCCAAATACTTTTAAATGAAATAAAACAGAAAAGGAAATAAACAAAAAGAGAAAACAGAAAACAAAATAGTCAAAAGAAAAAAAAGAGCAGGCCGCCCCCCCCACTGGACCCGTGGCCCATCTGCACCGCACCCCCGCACCCCCGAACCCCGGCCCAAACTGGGCCGCACCCCCGCGCCCCCGGCCCAGCCCACTCTCCCCCTCGCCCCTTCCCTGTTCCCCCGACCGGGGGCGGAACAGTGGCCGTCCCCGCCGCACCC
>NC_057802.1:3646197-3654254 GCF_018294505.1 Triticum aestivum | reverse complement strand
ATCGCCCCGACGACGTGCCCGAGCGACTCCCCGCCGTCGACTACGCCGACTGCGCCATCGGGAACGAGCCGAGCGTCACTGCATCGACCTCCCCGAGCACGTCTTCCCCGCACGTCCGCCGTCGATCATCGCCGACTCCGGCTACCCCGCGCCCTCCCCGAGCTCGCTGCCACCCCCTACGGCTCCCCTGTGAGCTCCTCTACCTCCTCCCCCTCTCTGCTAGCTCGCCCGCGCTCCGTAGCTGCCCCCCCCCACGCGCGCCCGAACGCCGCGCCGCGAGGCTCGCCGCCGGCGGGTCTCCGGTGACCAAATGGTCACGGGCCCAAGCCCACAGCGCTCCCCACCGCACGTAGAAGCTCCCCAGCCCCTCCGCTTGCTCGAACGCCTGCCGTAGCCATGTCCCCGTCGAGCACCCGTGCGCGCCGCCGCCTCCGCCGCTCGCCGGCGCCGATTCCGGCCGAGTCCGGCGAAGCCCCGGCCACCCCTGGATGCGGCGCTGCGAGCTCTTTCGAATGGGCCTAGCCCCGTTCCTCCCCGAGCCCCGTAGCGCGATTCCGGCCAACTCCGGCGAGGGACCGCCGTGGTTTTGGTCGCCAGAGTTGCGCCGGCGCCGGCCGCCGACGTGGCTGGCCTAGCCCACCCCCAGTGACCCTGCCAGTGGCCCCCACGGGCCCCAGTTGACTGGGTTGACCCAGTCAACTGCTGACTGGGCAGGCCCAGTCACTGACATGCGGGCCCCGCCGCAAAAATTAAAAGAAAAGAAAAGAAAATGTTTTTATAAATAAAAATAATTAGTTTAATTAATCTCTCACTGACAGGTGGGCCCAGTAGCTAACTAACTAAAGATTAATTAGTTTAATCCTCTGTTAACCCACTGTCTATGACAGGTGGGTCCCCCTTGTCAGTTTGACCAGTCAACCCGGACTGTCGACCGCTGACGTCACTCCTACGTCATGCTGACGTCATATCCCTTTTTCTGTTAAATTAAATAATTCCAGAAATTCAAATAAACTTTGAAAATTCATATCTTTTAAACCGTAACTCGGATGAAAATGTTTTCTATATGAAAGTTGCTCAGAACGACGAGACGAATCCGACTACGCAGTCCGTTCATCCACCGCACCTCCCTAACCTATCGAACTAGCAACTTTCCCCCTCCGATCTGTCTGTCCGAAAACGCGAAACATCGGGCATACCTCCCGGATGTCCCCCCTTCACCGGTACCACCTACTGTCGCGTTAGGGCACCCCTAGCACCGCTCATTGTCATGTCACGCATCGTCATGCTTATGTTTGCATTGTATTTACTGTTTCTTCCCCTTCTTCTCTCCGGTAGACTACGGGACCGACACTGCTGCTGCCCAGTTCGACTACGGAGTCGACGACCCCTCCTACTTGCCAGAGCAATCAGGCAAGCCCCCCCTTTGATCACCAGATATCGCCTACTCTAATCTCTACTGCTTGCATTAGAGTAGTGTAGCATGTTACTGCTTTTCGATATCCTAGACTGAGTGGCGCGCGCCGTGTTGGACCGCTTTGACGTAACCGCCGTGATCGTGTGGGTTGCTAGGTCTGCTCGCGGCCGCGTTCGCAACGTGCAGGTGTGCATAGGGCGATGGGCCCAGACCCCTGCGCGCATAGGTTTAGACCGGCGTGCTGACCTCTCTGTTGAGCCTAGGTGGGGCTGCGACGTGTTGATCTTACGAGGCCGGGCATGACCCAGAAAAGTGTGTCCGGCCAAATGGGATCGAGCGTGTTGGGTTATGTGGTGCACCCCTGCAGGGAAGTTTATCTATTCGAATAGCCGTGTCCCTCGGTAAAAGGACGACCCGGAGTTGTACCTTGAGCTTATGACCACTAGAACTAGATACTGAATAAAATACACCCTTCCAAGTGCCAGATACAACCCGGTGATCGCTCTCTAACAGGGCGACGAGGAGGGGATTGCCGGGTAGGTTTATGCTATGCGATGCTACTTGGAGGACTTCAATCTTCTCTCTTCTACATGCTGCAAGATGGAGACGTCCAGAAGCGTAGTCTTCGCCAGGGCTAGCTATCCCCCTCTTATTCCGGCATTCTGCAGTTCAGTCCACTGATATGCCTCTTTACACATATACCCATGCATATGTAGTGTAGCTCCTTGCTTGCGAGTACTTTGGATGAGTACTCACGGTTGCTTTTCTCCCTCCTTTCCCCTTTCTATACCGGATTGTCGCAACCAGATGCTGGAGTTCAGGAGCCAGACGCCACCGTCGACGACGACACCTACGACACTGGAGGTGCCTACTACTACGTGCAGGCCGCTGACGACGACCAGGAGTAGTTAGGAGGTCCCAGGCAGGAGGCCTTGCCTTTTCGATCGTTGCTACTTTTGTGCTAGCCTTCTTAAGGCAAACTTGTTTAACTTATGTCTGTACTCAGATATTGTTGCTTCCGCTGACTCGTCTATGATCGAGCACTTGTATTCGAGCCCTCGAGGCCCCTGGCTTGTATTATAATGCTTGTATGACTTATTTATGTTGTAGAGTTGTGTTGTGATATCTTCCCGTGAGTCCCTGATCGTGATCGTACACATTTGCGTGCATGATTAGTGTACGGTCAAATCGGGGGCGTCACATCTGGACAGGTACCGCGTACTGCGATCTACCCAGCCAGGACCGTGATGCCCCACGGTGTTGGTTGGCCAGAGGTGGGAGGCTACTCTCCCGCACTTGGTCCTCTTCTGCCACCTGAGCGTCGAGCTCTACACCTGAGTATCCGCGGCCCCCAGTCTGCTGACGTGGAGGGCTATCCGTTGCCTCACTCCCAGCTGTCGGGCTACGATTACCTCCACAGTACCTCTTGGGACTGATGTAGGCTTGCTTGTAGTATTAGTTGCAGTCGCCGCGAGCCTGTGTGCCGCCTATGATGTTTTAGTCCATGTACTGAACTCTGTGTACTGAACTCTATGCATGACCCCTTTTGTAAGTTATGCCGACTACTATGTAGTAGCTATCGTGCTCCTTTCGTTATGCATGTTTCATCATGAATGATTCTTGTCTTTGTAAGAATTTCTCAATGCTGAACCACCCCTGTTATATATTAGCAGGATGGTTAGACCAGGTGGTCGTGGTCGTGGTGGCGATGCCCCACCACCACCTGAGTACGTGGCTGGTATGATCCAACAGCTTGAACTGAACCACCAGTTCATGGAAAATATGATGGCTCAGTTTCCTCGCCCCAATATGAACCAGCAGCCAGCCCAAGTGACTCTTCAAGATTTCATACGCCTCAACCCAACCATCTACCGCAGCTCAACTCAGCCTCTGGATGCTGATGACTGGCTCCGTGACATCACCTATGAGATGGAGTCTGCTGATGTAGCCCCTGCCAGCTATGTCAATTTTGCTTCCTTCTTTCTGAAGGGACCCGCAGCTCAATGGTGGGACAGCCACAGGCGTACTCTGCCAGCTGGAACAATCATCACCTGGCCAGACTTCCAAGCAGATTTCCGTGCCCGCTTCATTCCTCAGGGAGTCATGGACCGGAAGAAGCGTGAGTTCCGCAACCTCACCCAAGGCAACAAATCTGTCGAAGCTTATCAGCGGGAGTTTCTGGACTTGTCCCGCTATGCTGAAGAAGACATTGCAACTGATGCACGCAGACAGGAGAAGTTCCCTGATGGCCTTCAAGCTGACATCAAGCTCGCACTTCTAGTGCATGACTTTGCTGATTTCGCCACCTTGGTGAACAAGGCCATCAATGTCGAAACTGGTCTGCAGGAATACCAGAGCTCTCACAGGCGCAACCGTGACACGGGCTCATCTTCGGGTTCGCCCGCACAGAAGCGTAAGATATGGATCCCGAACAGCATGTACCGTCCAAATGCATCTGCCCCAAGGCAGACCTATGCTGCACCTCGTCTGCCTCCACCACCATCTAGGCAGTCCAGACTTCCAGCTCCACCATCCCAAGCTCCTGTTCCCACTCCCAATAATGGTATGTGCTACAAGTGTGGACAACCAAGTCACTGTGCCAGGGACTGCCATCAGAATCAGAATCAACTTGCCCTTCCAGCAACGGGCCGTGGTAACAACCAGCCCCGCAGCAACAATGCTAAGCCTTATGGTCGTGCTCATGCCAACCACGTTGATCTCAATGAAGCTCAAGACCAGCCTGCTACTGTGATGGGTACACTCCTCGTAAATTCAGTACCAGCATCCGTTTTATTTGATACAGGTGCATCGCATTCATTCATTTCAGAAGATTTTGCACACAAGCACGACGTTAAATGTGAGGAGATGAACACCTCTGTATTGGTCAAAACCCCCGTGGGACAGTGTCAAACCTCCTTGGTTGGCATCGATGTCCCCGTGGAAATCGAAGGGCTGGAATTCTATGCCTCTCCCATTATCCTGAAGACGTCTAACATCGATCTCATTTTGGGTATGGATTGGTTGAAAGCGCATACTGCTTCTATAGTTTGCGCCACTAAGACCGTCCATCTGCTACACCCTTCAGATGAAATAGTTGCTTACCAAGCTCATCTGGTGCAAAATGTCGAGGCAAGGCTCTACGCATTGAATGCATTGAACGCTGCACCACTCGAGGGCATTGAAAACATTCCCGTCGTGCGTGAATTCCTCGACGTCTTCCCTGAAGAACTTCCGGGGATTCCCCCTGCTAGAGCTGTCGAATTCATCATCGACTTGAAACCAGGCACCACTCCTATAGCCAAGCGACCCTACAAAATGCCGCCGCATGAACTCCTTGAGCTTAAGGAGGAAATCGACAAATCTCTTCGCAAAGGATTCATTCGCCCAAGTTGCTCTCCTTGGGGAGCACCTTCTCTCTTTGTCAAGAAGAAGGATGGGACAAACCGGTTAGTTCAAGACTACCGTCCTATAAACCAAGCTACCATTCAGAATAAATACCCTCTTCCTCGGATCAATGATCTGTATGATCAACTGGTGGGTTCGTCAGTGTTCTCTAAGCTCGACTTGAGGTTGGGCTACCACCAGATCTGTGTTCGCGAAGAGGATATCCCAAAGACCGCCTTCGTGACTCGCTATGGTTCATACGAGTACACCGTCATGTCTTTCGGTTTAACCAATGCTCCAGCCACCTTCTCTCGTCTGATGAACTACATATTCATGGATTACCTCGACAAGTTCGTCGTGGTTTATCTGTATGATATCCTGGTATTTTCCAAGAACGAAGAAGAACATGCTGAACATCTTCGACTTGTGCTGGAAAAGCTACGAGAACATCAACTATATGCCAAGTTCTCCAAATGTGAATTCTGGCTACCGGAAGTAACCTATCTTGGGCATTTCATCTCTAAGGATGGTATTGCCGTCAACCCCGAGCGAGTTCAGGCTATTCTTGATTGGACTCCTCCCAAGAACGTTAAGCAAGTCAGAAGTTTTCTCGGTCTCGCCAGCTATTGCCGTCGATTTGTCGAGAACTTCTCCAAGATCGCCAGGCCTCTGACTAACCTGTTACATAAGGGCGTCAAGTTCCAATGGACAGACAAATGTCAGGAAAGTTTCCAGGCACTCAAAGACAAGTTGACTTCTGCCCCAGTTCTAGCTCCACCTGATACTAAGAAGGACTTCGTCATTTACTGCGACGCTTCCCGTCAAGGATTAGGCTGTGTCCTAATGCAAGACCGCAAAGTGATTGCTTATGCCTCTCGACAATTGCGCCCTCACGAAGAGAACTACCCAGTTCACGACCTCGAACTTGTTGTTGTCATTCATGCGCTGAAGCAGTGGCGACATTACCTTCTCGGTAATCGTTGCGAGATCTTCACTGACCACCAAAGTCTGAAGTATCTGTTTACTCGGCCAGATCTGAACCTCCGTCAGCAGAGATGGATGGAGCTTGTTGCAGACTTTGACTTGGATATTTCCTATACGCCAGGCAAGGCTAATGTAATGGCTGATGCCTTGAGCCGCAAGTCTTACTGCAACCACCTCTAGGTTCATAAAGTTCAGCCCTCGCTTGTTGAAGAATTCAGGAAGCTGAACCTCCATATTGTTCCTCCGGGTGCACTCGCCTCCCCTCCTAAGGAATTTGGCAAGGTGAACCTCCACGTTGTTACCCAGGGTTCCCTCAATACCCTAGTTGCTAAACCAGATCTCGCGGACAGCATCAAAAGGCTACAGATGTATGACTCTGAAGCCCACAAGATTAAGCGCTACCTCGCAGAAGGAAAGCCCTCATTGTTCACCATTGCTGAAGATGGCACCTTATACTGCAAGGGCCGCCTAGTGGTGCCATGTGCAGAGAAAAACCTGGATATGACACAGGAAGTTATGAAAGAAGCTCACGATACGCCTCTATGTATCCATCCTGGTAGTACAAAGATGTACCAAGACATCCGTCAGAGATTCTGGTGGTCTAATATGAAGCAAGACATTGCTCGTTATGTTGCTGAGTGTGACGTTTGCCGTCGTATCAAAGCAGAACATCAAAGGCCTGCTGGAACTCTGCAACCTATCTCTATTCCTGAATGTAAATGGGACCATGTTGAGATGGACTTCGTCACTGGATTTCCCAAATCACAGAAAGGTAATGATGCTATCTTGTCGTCATTGACCGGCTTTCCAAAGTTGCACATTTCCTGGCGGTCAAAGAAACGATCACTGCTAGCCAGTTGGCAACGCTCTATATGTCCAGGATTGTTTCACTCCACGGTATTCCATTGGTTATCAGTTCAGACCGTGGTAGCTTATTCACTTCAAGATTCTGGGCAAGTTTCCAAGAAGCAATGGGAACTCATCTGTCATTCAGTACTGCGTTTCATCCTCAATCGCAAGGACAAGTTGAACGCGTCAATCAAGTTCTCGAAGACATGCTTCGAGCTTGCGTTATTTCCTTCGGCAAGAAATGGGAGGAATCTCTCCCGTATGCTGAGTTCTCTTATAATAATAGCTATCAACCTAGTCTGAAGATGGCCCCCTTCAAAGTGTTATATGGACGAAAGTGCCGAACCCCTCTGAACTGGTCAGAAACTGGGGAACGTCCACTCTTCGGTCCGGATATTATCCAAGATGCCGAAGAACAAGTCCGCATTATTTGCGAGAATCTCAAGACTGCTCAGTCACGTCAGAAGAGTCAGTATGACCGTCATCATAAAGACATGGTCTATCAACCTGGCGAAAAGGCTTATCTTCGAGTCACACCTATGAAGGGTGCTCACCGCTTCGGGATCAAGGGCAAACTAGCTCCTCGCTATATTGGCCCATTCACTATTCTCAAAAGGCGTGGAAAAGTGGCATACCAACTGGAGCTACCGCCGAACCTTTCTCAGGTTCACGATGTGTTCCATGTGTCACAGCTCCGCCGTTGCTTCAAGGATCCAATCCGAGCTGTGGATCATGAAGTGCTCGAATTGCAGCAAGACCTCTCCTATAAGGAGCATCCGGTCCGCATTCTCGACCAAGCTGAACGCCGAACACGACAGAAGGCGATCAAGTTTCTCAAAGTCCAGTGGTCGCACCATTCTGAAGATGAGGCCACTTGGGAACGAGAGTATCGTCTGCGCGAAGAATACCCCGCACTGTTTCCTTCTACCTCCTAAATCTCGGGACGAGATTTCTTGTAGTGGAGGAGATTTGTAACACCCTGAGGATCATGCTACAGTAACTCTCTGTGATTAAGCTAATCATGTTGCTAAACAGGGCATGATCACATTTGGAATCACACTTCTTTTCAAATTCCTAATTCAAACTTCAATTAAATTTAAAAGTGGAAAATAAAAGTTTTCAAAAATTTAAACAAAAATGTTCGGGCCATGCCAGAAATTGCACTGATAATTATGGTGGAGAAAACACATTTTTATAAAATACCTAAATACTTTTAAATGAAATAAAACAGAGAAGAAAATAAACAAATAAAAAGAAATTGCAAAAGAACACACACAAAGAAAAAAGAAAAAAAGGAGAAGGCCCCCCCCCCACAGCACCCCTGGCCCAACTGGGCCGACCCCCGGCCCAGCCCACCTCTCCCACTCGCCCCCTTCCCTGTTCCCCCGACCAGGGTCGGAACAGGGGCCGGTCCCCGCCGCACAAC
>NC_057802.1:3643942-3645586 GCF_018294505.1 Triticum aestivum | reverse complement strand
GACGCGGTCGCCGCCGTTCACCGTCGTTCACACGGCCACCGTACCCACCTCGCCGCCCCACGTTGTCTCCAAGGACCGGCGTCGCCCGCTGCTTCGTCTGGTGCAGCCCGTTGGAGGCCGGAGCCCCTACAACGAGCACACCGAGCCCGTCTTCAACTTCGGACGCCGGCGACCCCCTTCTTCCCCGGCGCCGACCTGCTGCTCCTAAGCTCTCACCGGCCTCCGTGTGCCGCGCGGTGAGCCTCTCCCCCCTCCTCCCCTGTCCTTTCTCTCTCGCGCGCCCCCTAGCTGCTTCCCCACGCGCGCCCGAACGCCGCGCCGCGGAGCTCGCCGCCGGCGGGTCTCCGGTGACCAAATGGTCATGGGCGTAGGCCCGTTAGCTCGACCGCATCGTGCCGCACCCGCCTAGCTAGTTAGTTCGGCCGCTCGCGCGCTCTAACGCCGAACCCGCCCCAGCCCGAAGCACCTCGCCGCCGGCGAGCTCGAAGCGCTCGCCCCCGCCCGTTCCAGCCACCACCGTTGGACGCGCGGCGCCGAGCCGCGTCGAACGCGCCCAGCCACGACCCCGCAGACCCCCTGTGCGTGAAACCCGCGCCCCTCCCGAGCCGCGCCGCCGCGTTTGGCTCGTCGGAGTCACTCCGGCGCCGGCCGCCGACGTGGCTGGCCTGGGGCCACCCCAGTGCCACTGCCAGTGGGCCCCGTGGGCCCCGTTGACTGGGTCAACCCAGTCAACATGCTGACTGGGCAGGCCCAGCCACTGACATGCGGGCCCCGCCGCAAAATTAAAAAAAGAAAAATGTTTTATAAATAAAAATAATTAGATTAACTAATCACTCACTGACATATGTGGCCCACCCCTCTAATTAGACTGTTAGTTTAGTTTAAATTAATATTAGACTAACAGAGGCTGACATGTGGGTCCCACTGGACCCACCTGTCTGGTTTGACTGGTCAGCCGACCTGTTGACCTGCTGACGTCAGCATTGCCTCATGCTGACGTCATAATTCATTTTTGCTTAATTTAAATAATTCCAGAAATTCAAATAAACTTTGAAAATTCATATCTTTTAAACCGTAACTCGGATGAAAATGTTTTCTATATGAAAGTTGCTCAGAACGACGAGACGAATCCAAATACGCAGTCCGTTCGTCCACCACACCTCCCTAACCTATCGAACTAGCAACTTTCCCCCTCCGGTCCGTCTGTCTGAAAACGCGAAACATCGGGAATACCTCCCGGATGTTCCCCCCTTCACCGGTACCACCTACTGTCGCGTTAGGACACACCTAGCACCGCTCATTGTCATGTCACGCATCGTCATGCTTATGTTTGCATTGTATTTACTGTTTCTTCCCCCTCTTCTCTCCGGTAGACTACGAGACCGACACTGCTGCTGCCCAGTTCGACTACGGAGTCGACGACCCCTCCTACTTGCCAGAGCAACCAGGCAAGCCCCCCCTCCCCCCCGTGATCACCAGATATCGCCTATACTTCTCTATACTGCTTGCATTAGAGTAGTGTAGCATGTTACTGCTTTCCGATATCCTATTCTGATGCATAGCCTATCCTTGCTACTATTGTTGTTACCTTTACCTGCAATCCTACATGCTTAGTCTAGGATGCTAGTTTTCCATCAGTGGCCC
>NC_057802.1:3442481-3642795 GCF_018294505.1 Triticum aestivum | reverse complement strand
TTAGACCGGCGTGCTGACCTCTCTATTGAGCCTAGGTGGGGCTGCGACGTGTTGATCTTACGAGGCCGGGCATGACCCAGAAAAGTGTGTCCGGCCAAATGGGATCGAGCGTGTTGGGTTATGTGGTGCACCCCTGCAGGGAAGTTTATCTATTCGAATAGCCGTGTCCCTCGGTAAAAGGACGACCCGGAGTTGTACCTTGAGCTTATGACAACTAGAACTGGATACTGAATAAAATACACCCTTCCAAGTGCCAGATACAACCCGGTGATCGCTCTCTAACAGGGCGACGAGGAGGGGATCGCCGGGTAGGATTATGCTATGCGATACTACTTGGAGGACTTCAATCTACTCTCTTCTACATGCTGCAAGATGGAGATGACCAGAAGCGTAGTCCTCGTCAGGACTAGCTATCCCCCTTTTATTCTGGCATTCTGCAGTTCAGTCCACTGATATGCCCTTTACACATATACCCATGCATATGTAGTGTAGCTCCTTGCTTGCGAGTACTTTGGATGAGTACTCACGGTTGCTTCTCTCCCTCTTTTCCCCCTTTTCTTTTCTATCTGGTTGTCACAACCAGATGCTGGAGTCCAGGAGCCGGACGCCACCGTCGGCGACGACACCTACGACACTGGAGGTGCCTACTACTACGTGCAGGCCGCTGACGACGACCAGGAGTAGTTAGGAGGATCCCAGGCAGGAGGCCTGCGCCTCGTTCGATCTGTATCCCAGTTTGTGCTAGCCTTCTTAAGGCAAACTTGTTTAACTTATGTCTGTACTCAGATATTGTTGCTTCCGCTGACTCGTCTGTGATCGAGCATTTGTATTCGAGCCCTCGAGGCCCCTGGCTTGTATTATAATGCTTGTATGACTTATTTATGTTGTAGAGTTGTGTTGTGATATCTTCCCGTGAGTCCCTGATCGTGATCGTACACATTTGCGTGCATGATTAGTGTACGGTCAAATCGGGGGCGTCACATATACAATCGAGTCGGGTCATCGTGGTGCAGTTTTCAATATTAAATATTAACGTGGATAATCACAATACTAAGTTTTAGTACTGAAATTAGTGATATAGAACCAAGTCAGGTGTTAGTCAAGCTATTTGTGAGTACTCAAATTAATACTGAAATACTAACATGGATAATCGCAATAGTAAATTTATACCGAAATTAGTGATATAGAAGTGAGTCGGGTGATCGTCATTTTGTTTTTCAGTACTGAAATCAGTATTAAAGTATTAGAGTGGATAATCGCAATACTGAATTTTAGTACCGAAATGAGTGATGTAAAACATAGTCGGGTCATCTTGGTGCTATATTTCAGTACTGAAATCAATATTGAAATATTAAGGTGGATAATCACAGTACTGAATTTTAGTACCGAGATTAGAAATTTACAACTCAGTCGGGTCATCGTGGTGCTGTTTTTTTAGTATTGAAATATTAACGTGGTTAATCTCAATGCTATATTTTAGTACCAAAATTAGTGATATAGAATTGAGTCATGCGTTCATCCAGCTGTTTTTCAGTACTGAAATCAATACTGCAATATTTACATGGATAATCGCAGTACCGAATATTAGTAACAAATTTGTGATATACAGCTAAGTCTCGTGATCATCGTTTTGTTTTTAAGTCTTGAAATCAGTATTGAGATATTAGTGGATAATCACAATACTGAATCGTAATGCCAAAATTAATGATATACAACTCAGTGTGATGATCGTCATTTTATATTTCAGTATTGAAACCAATATTGATATATTAATGTGGATAATCACAATACTAAATTTTAGTACTGAAATTAGTGATACACGACCGAGTCGGGTCATCGTGGTGCTGTATTTCAGTATTGAAGTCAGTACGGAAATGTTAACATGTATAATCGTAATACTGAGTTTTAATACCAAAATTAGTGATATAGAACTGAGTGAGGTGTTAGTCATGCTATTTTTTAGTACTCAAATCAATACTGACATATTAACATTGATAATCACAATACTTAATTTTATACCGAAATTGGTGATATAAAACAGAGTCAAGTCATCCTAGTGCTATTTTTAGTATTGAAATCAGTATTGAAAAATTAACGTGAAGAATCACAATACTGAATTCTAGTACCAAAATTAGTGATATACAAGTGAGTCGGGTGATCTCGTTTTGTATTTCAGTACTGAAATCAGTTTTGAAATATTAAGGTGGATAATCGCAATACTGAATTTCAGTACCGAAATGAGTGATATAGAACATAGTCGGGTCATCTTGGTGATCTAGTTCAGTATTGAAATCAGTAATGAAATAGTAACGTGGATAATGAGAACACTGAATTTTAGTAGCGAAATTAGTGATATACAATCGAGTCGGGTCATCGTGGTGCGGTTTTCAATATTAAATATTGACGTGGATAATCACAATACTAAGTTTTAGTACTGAAATTAGTGATATAGAACCGAGTCAGGTGTTAGTCAAGCTATTTTGGAGTACTCAAATTAATACTGAAATACTAACATGGATAATCGCAATAGTAAAATTTATACCGAAATTAGTGATATAGAAGTGAGTCGGGTGATCGTCGTTTTGTTTTTCAGTACTGAAATCAGTATTAAAGTATTAAAGTGGATAATCGCAATACTGAATTTTAGTACCGAAATGAGTGATGTAAAACATAGTCGGGTCATCTTGGTGCTATATTTCAGTACTGAAATCAATATTGAAATATTAAGGTGGATAATCACAATACTGAATTTTAGTACCGAAATTAGAAATTTACAACTCAGTCGGGTCATCGTGGTGCTGTTTTTTCAGTATTGAAATATTAACGTGGTTAATCTCAATGCTATATTTTAGTACCAAAATTAGTGATATAGAATTGAGTCATGCGTTCATCCAGCTGTTTTTCACTACTGAAATCAATACTGCAATATTTACGTGGATAATCGCAGTATCGAATATTAGTAACAAATTTGTGTATACAGCTAAGTCTCGTGATCATCGTTTTGTTTTTAAGTCTCGAAATCAGTATTGAAATATTAGTGGATAATCGCAATACTGAATTTTAATACCAAAATTAGTGATATACAACTGAGTGTGATGATCGTCATTTTATATTTCAGTATTGAAACCAATATTGATATATTAATGTGGATAATCACAATACTGAATTTTAGTACTGAAATTAGTGATACACGACCGAGTCGGGTCATCGTGGTGCTGTATTTCAGTATTGAAGTCAGTACGGAAATGTTAACATGTATAATCATAATACTGAGTTTTAATACCAAAATTAGTGATATAGAACTGAGTGAGGTGTTAGTCATGCTATTTTTTAGTACTCAAATCAATACTGACATATTAACATTGATAATCGCAATACTGAATTTTATACCGAAATTAGTGATATAAAACTGAGTCAGGTCATCCTAGTGCTATTTTTAGTATTGAAATCAGTATTGAAAAATTAACGTGAAGAATCACAATACTGAATTCTAGTACCAAATTAGTGATATACAAGTGAGTCGGGTGATCTCATTTTGTATTTCATTACTGAAATCAGTATTGAAATATTAAGGTAGATAATCGCAATACTGAATTTCAGTACCGAAATGAGTGATATAGAACATAGTCGGGTCATCTTGGTGATCTATTTCACTATTGAAATCAGTACTGAAATATTAACGTGGATAATCAGAACACTGAATTTTAGTACCGAAATTAGTGATATACAATCGAGTCGGGTCATCGTGGTGCGGTTTTCAATATTAAATATTAACGTGGATAATCACAATACTAAGTTTTAGTACTGAAATTAGTGATATAGAACCGAGTCAGGTGTTAGTCAAGCTATTTGTGAGTACTCAAATTAATACTGAAATACTAACATGGATAATCGCAATAGTAAATTTATACCGAAATTAGTGATATAGAAGTGAGTCGGGTGATCGTCGTTTTGTTTTTCAGTACTGAAATCAGTATTAAAGTAGATAATCGCAATACTGAATTTTAGTACCGAAATGAGTGATGTAAAACATAGTCGGGTCATCTTGGTGCTATATTTCAGTACTGAAATCAATATTGAAATATTAAGGTGGATAATCACACTACTGAATTTTAGTACCGAAATTAGAAATTTACAACTCCGTCGGGTCATTGTGGTGCTATTTTTTTAAGTATTGAAATATTAACGTGGTTAATCTCAATGCTATATTTTAGTACCAAAATTAGTGATATAGAATTGAGTCATGCGTTCATCCAGCTGTTTTTCAGTACTGAAATCAATACTGCAATATTTACATGGATAATCGCAGTACCGAATATTAGTAACAAATTTGTGATATACAGCTAAGTCTCGTGATCATCGTTTTGTTTTTAAGTCTTGAAATCAGTATTGAAATATTAGTGGATAATCGCAATACTGAATTTTAATACCAAAATTAGTGATATACAACTGAGTGTGATGATCGTCATTTTATATTTCAGTATTGAAACCAATATTGATATATTAATGTGGATAATCACAATACTAAATTTTAGTACTGAAATTAGTGATACACGACCGAGTCGGGTCATCGTGGTGCTGTATTTCAGTATTGAAGTCAGTACGAAAATGTTAACATGTATAATCGTAATACTAAGTTTTAATACCAAAATTAGTGATATAGAACTGAGTGAGGTGTTAGTCATGCTATTTCTTAGTACTCAAATCAATACTGACATATTAACATTAATAATCGCAATACTGAATTTTATACCGAAATTGGTGATATAAAACTGAGTCAGGTCATCCTAGTGTTATTTTTAGTATTGAAATCAGTATTGAAAAATTAACGTGAAGAATCACAATACTGAATTCTAGTACCAAAATTAGTGATATACAAGTGAGTCGGGTGATCTCGTTTTGTATTTCAGTACTGAAATCAGTATTGAAATATTAAGGTGGATAATCGCAATACTGAATTTCAGTACCGAAATGAGTGATCTAGAACATAGTCGGGTCATCTTGGTGATCTAGTTCAGTATGGAAATCAGTACTGAAATATTAACGTGGATAATCAGAACACTCAATTTTAGTACCGAAATTAGTGATATACAATCGAGTCGGGTCATCGTGGTGCCGTTTTCGATATTAAATATTAACGTGGATAATCACAATACTAAGTTTTAGTACTGAAATTAGTGATATAGAACCGAGTCACGTGTTAGTCAAGCTATTTTTGAGTACTCAAATTAATACTGAAATACTAACATGGATAATTGCCGTGGTTTTGTCACAGCAGATGTCCTAGTGATTGGACTTAGTCGTGGAGCCATCGCGACGGGTTAGCTTGAAGGGGTTAAAGCGGGACAAAGGATACAAGGAGTTTATACTGGTTCGGCCCCTTGCGGTGAAGGTAAAGGCCTAATCCAGTTGATGTGGAATTGCTAGGGTTTCGATGACCCGGGAGCGAATTCGTTATGCCTGGCTTTCGAATTGATGTTTGTTGTCCCTAAACCTCCACCGGGTCGTCCCTTTATATACACAGGTTGACGCCCGGCGGTTTACGGAATCCCGAGGCCGGCTCATAAACGTGTCCGGCTCGGTTTCTTCCCTTTCTTATCTTACAACACAAGTTACATATCATATGGCGGTTTATGTCTACGGGCCCTCATCCGCCTTTGGGCCCTGGGCCTCCGTGTTAGATCTCCTCCGTAAAGCGCCATACTCCTTGTCTTCATGGGTTTCAAATATGAATATCTCATTATGGGTATAACTTGGCCCCTCTTGGCCGGTTTATACTCAGTAGTAATATTCCCAATATTAGGCCCCAGATTGATTTGAACCTGTTCATGTCAATCTTCAACACTTAGGAAATTCCTCCTTTAGCGCCTTCGTATAAACCTTGTAATCCGCCATGACGTCATCTTCCAAGATTGTAATAAACCGCCATGACGTCACCTGTTGTTAAAAAATCGTATATACCTTACTTTTATTAATGAGCCTCCAAAAATCGAGGCGACAGATGTGTCACATATCCATTTTTTGGGCTCCTTGATTCCCGCGCCTGTCACTTATCCCTTCATCTTATAAATAAGACAAAGGGTCCCTTTCCTTTTCTCCCCTTGCCTCTTCGCCTTTCTTCCACTTCGCATCGCCTCAGTACTCGAGCGCGTTCGCCGCCGTCGACCTTCGCCTCTGCCCCAACAATGGCTGCTGCATCAACCTGATTCGACCAGAGTTCCGCCTGTGCGCCTCCGCGTTCAACAGCCCTCGTTTCCTCCATAGATCCCGTTAGGGTTTTCTGCAAGTTCATCGAAGCTTAGCACTGTTCTTCCCTGTTCTTCTCCGTGGCATATATGGCGAATTTAGATCTTATATTTTCCTGTGCGGTCGTAGTTATAATCCCCTTTTCCCTTATTAGCACATCCTCTCTGTATAAAATGATCTCATCTGGATCTGATGAACTGCTTAAGCACCTGTATCTTAGGTCTGAATATGTTTTGTTTTACTGATACGCTGCAGATCTGAAAATACCATATCAATCTGTGAAACTTGTTTTTCCCTCACCTAGATATTTTAGATCTGTACCTTCGATACCAAAGTAGGCGGTTTAACTTTTTAGAAAATGATAATCCGGAGGTACCATTAGTCCCCTCTTAAACCGCTGATTCGTTTATCTTTGTAACCCCTCCAATGTCAGACTCCGGTTTAACAATGTGTATGTGCCTCTGTCTTCTCCTTCTGATCTTGCGTCGCTTTATACTTGTCAGTCATGAATCTTAAACCGTCATTGATCTTTTTCCAGCTTTTCATTGAAATGGCCAAACAATTTTATGCTTGTAATTGGGTCCCCTCCCGGGTTACTAAAGAGCAACTAGACGGATGTGTCGCAACCGGCGCTTTAGCAAAGAAGGAAGTCATCCACTGGAGGGCTCCTAGTCTAGAAAATCCTCCTGAGCCCAAGGATGGGGAAGTAATCGTGTTCGTTGACCACCTGGGTCGAGGGTTTAGCCCTCCCGGATCAAAAAATTTCCACGACGTGCTTGCTAGCTTCCAACTCCATCCTCAAGACATTGGACCAAACTCTGTGTCCAATATTTGCAATTTCCAAGTATTTTGCGAGGCTTATCTGCAAGAGGAGCACACAGTTAACTATTTAGGGATTTTTTATTTGAACCGCCGCACAGAGTTTACAAACGGACCCAATGCTGAACTTGGCGGGATGGCAATCCAGAAGAGGAAAGATATTAGCTTCCCTCATGCCAAGCATCATAGTCACCCCAAGGACTGGAATCAGACTTGGTTTTATTGTCAGGACACGTCTCCAACTGATGAGAATCCTCTGCCGGGTTACCGTTCTCACCGGCTTAGCAACGCACATCCATTTCCCCAACGACTTAGCGCCAAGGAACGATCCAAGTATGCACCACAACTTTCAAAGCTTCGGGCCTTCGTTGCCAATGGTTTAACAGGTGTTGATTTTGTCCTGGAGCATTCTGCCTTTAAGCCGGCGCCCCGGTTTAATGTGTGAGTACATAGGGGACTTGAAAGATCCTCAACGCCATATTAACATTCAGCTAACAGAGGCTGAAATTACTGAGTCTGTCAAGAAAATACTGAATGAACCGGAGGCTGTTTGCAGCAAGACAGGGCTAAGTCCTTTCTGCGCTTCCAATAAACCACCAGCTGTAAGAATCATATAAATTTTTGTTTTAGCTTGATCCTTTTAAATATCCCCTCAAAATTTTGTCCATCGTTGACAGGGTGATGATCCATTTGGAAGAAGAAACCACAGGATAAACCGGCAAAAACACCTCGCCCTAAAACTAAGGTTATCAAAAAACCTGCCAAGAAGAGAACCACTGAATCCTCTGAACCAAATGCTGATGATGATCTGGATAATCCGGAATCAGAGGTAGAACTTGATTCTCTTGGTTCTTTTTTCATACACCTCATTGACATTGACTATTATCAGGATGACGCTGAAGGCATTCAAGCTGACCGTGTAGAGGTAATTATTCTTTCCTCCGGTTCAGATCCTCTGCCAACACAGAAAATCCATCAAGCAAACCGGAAAGTAAGATTTTCTCACCCCCTAGCTCACTTGGACCCAAACTTTCTTTTGAAGAAGCAGCAACATGAAGCTCGCCGCACAACCCGGCACAGCGGCCAGGTAGTTATTTCAGCCAGTTTACCAAACACTCCAGTCCGGAAACATCGATCAGAGGTCTCTTATATTCATGATACTTCTTACCCCAAGGCGGGTTGTTTCCGACAACCTCTTAATCCGTATGATTCAAATTATCAGGGTACACCTCAGGCATCCTCTAGCGAGTCAATGGCCACACAACTTCCAACCCTCAAGACGGTTCCTGGGTGAGTTATGTTTTGAATTTACATTTAATACCTCATGTTCACCTGATGTATTGACCTTTATGTTTGTTGTTCTCATTGCCAAGCCTAGACCCAGCAAGAAGGCCCGGTTAAATAAACCGGCTGATGAGAATGTGGTTATTGAACTGGAGAAAACTCCAGAACCGGAAGGAACAAATGCTGACGCCATGCTTAATGATCCGCCACCGCAAGATCATGACTTTTTTTGTTGAACAAGTGGAAGTTGATACAACGAGCCATGCTGATAAACCGACAAGCCCAGTCCGAACTGCTGAGAAACCGTCAAGTCCAGCTAAGGCTGCTAATAAACTGTCAACTCCAGTGAAGGCTGCTGATGACAAGGAGGATGACATTATGATTACTGGCTTCGGCCACACCACCCCTGGCAATCATGTTGCTTTATCAAGGCATAGTGCCAAGGAAGAGCTTTCTGCTATGGGCAAAAGCAAGTGGAATGCAGATTTGTCAAGCTATGCCCACCTCAACGCCCAAGACATTCATTTTGGTTTTTTGAACCGTCTGTACACAAGCCGCGACTATGAAGCCGGTTTAGTGAATCTGATGAAAGAGCGATATGAGGTAACTGCATAACTGTTTCTCTCTTGTGTCCAATTTCTAATATGAACTCCAGTAGCCCCCAATGGCCGGTTTATGATGTCAATCTAAACCAGGACTTTGGAATACATCAACTTTGCGTGCGTAGCCTCCAAGGGCCGGTTTATCTTTTTAAGATGAACCGGTACTTTAATATTAATCTTGTAACTTTCGCCTGTGTAGTCCCCAAGGGCTGGTTCATCTTTTCAAGCTAAACCGGGACTTTTACTCTACCAAATTTCTTGTTGAATACCATTGTACATCAATCATCTGTTAAGCTGACTAATGGAAGAATACACATAATGTTACTTTGAGCAAATATACATAGCCCCCAAGTGCCAAGAATAATACTTGTATTGAGCTTGGGACTTGTAAAAATTTCTGATAACAAGCAAATAGGCATTAGCCGCCAAGTACCAAGTGTATAACTTGTTATGCGCTTGGTACTTCAAATATGTGCTGCCAACTCATGATATGTCTTTCTCTTATAGGCTGAGCTGAGCAAAAAGGAAGCCGAAACCGCTGATCTTAAAGAGAACATCAAGTCCCAACAAGCAGAAACCTCCAAAGCCAAAGATGAGCTGACCAGTGCCTTAGCAGCCATGGAGAAGCTGAAGGAGGGTTTCAAGAAGGAGCGGGCGGATTGGGACAGAGAAAAATCCACATTGCAAAAAAGGGCTGAGGGCGCAGAAGCAGCTCTTAAACCGGTGGTAGAAGAGCTAACTGGTTTGAAGTGGCAGATAAATGCCATGACCACTGTTGTGTTTGGTAAATATCCTCACTTTAAGTGTTCAACATATATTATCCCATAAGTTGCCAGTTTACTGATGTTCGTAATGATGCAGGAACTTGCATTACTCATCTGGGCTCTGACATGCAGAAGAAGTTGAAGGCTGCCTATACTCTTATAGAGCAATTATATACCAGTGCACAACGGATCATATGTACTGCCTCTCATAACAAGCCGCCTCCAACCTTAATCAAGGAAACCTTAGAAAGGTTGTCAATGCTGCCTGCCCGGTTTGAAGAGTTAAAAAGATCGGCTGCAAGGGCAGGTGCTCTGATCGTGCTAACCCGGGCTAAAGCATGGGTGCCTAATCTTGATCCGGTGGATGTGGGTAATGGCTATCCAAGCTTAAGGGAAGACGGATCAGATTTTAATAATGATGACCTCTGAGCCATAACCAGGGAAATGCGTCCACTGGCTAGCCAATTGGCTGAAGACACTGATCTTTCACACTATCAGGCGATTTATGACGCCAACAACAAACGGGTTGCTGCTCCAACTCATGATTCTCAAAATCTTATCCCGCCAATCCGTAAGCATACCTATGCCCCTGACGTTGAAAATCCTCCTGAGCCCAAGGATGGAGAAGTAATTTGTATACATGCATTTGGGTCTCAAGAAGCTGATTTTCCTTCAGGTAGAGGAAGACTTCATTCAGCGCCTCTCTATATATTGCTTGCCGCCGGTATCTTATTCGCTTGCTGATTATTGCCGCGTACTGGCCGGGGATATTCCTTAGCGCCTCGTCGCGGGGTGCTTCTATCGATATTATCTTGGTGAAATCTACAAATTAAAGCAGTATTGAGCAGTGTGAATGGGGTGGGTTCTGAGTTACACAGTGTCACAAGTGTCTTTCATTATGGGACAGAGGGAGTAGTTTATTTAGTTTGCAGACGGCATGATTTTTCGCCTCTTTGAATTTTCAGCGCATAGCATGATGAGCATGTCCTCTTACAGAAACAAGTGATTGTACATATGTGGTGATGGTACATGCCTGGAAACTATCAAACCGACATCGCCCGTCTTGAACTTGCATTAGATCGTCGTCCCATGGACTTCCGCCGACCCCTTAATATCCATCTTGAACTCTACACATTAGTAGCAAAAATCGCAATTCTAAGGTTAAGAAAATTACTAGGAGAATCGCACACTTGTGATTTTTTGTGTAGAGTTTTACAAATAAAGAATATGATTGTGCGTGACACCGGGAAAAACCTAAAAAGTTAAGGTACACAAGGTATAGCACAACCAATGTTGTTTGGTTCATTTTGCGATTCTCACGAGTGTCATGCATGTTGATAATGTTTTAACAACAAGGGTGCACATGCGTTCATGTCTAGAGAAGCATATTTCTGAGTGTCCCGACAAGCATGGCCCGTAGCACCGGTTGTTGGTTGCAGTTGGTTCCTCTGTCACATTGGAATAAAAACTCACTGCTTGGCCCGCAAAAAAAGGACTTGAGATACATTTTGGGAACTAGCTACTATTCAAAGCTATCGATGCCAGATCACATAAAATTTGAACAAATCTTGCATTAAATTCCTCCACAAAACTACTGTAGGCTGTAGTTAATAGCAGCCATTGCAGATGGATTCTGTTCCAAAAACAGCTCAGACGACAAGCTAGCAGCAAAACACCAAAAACCATAGGCCCACCCAAATGAGGAGAGCAAGAGCTCCCCCATTGAGCTGCACGGAAAGGTGAGCTCCTAGATCAGGCCGTTGTATCATTTTCAGTAGCGTTTTTTCAGGGCAAAGCATTTTTCAGGGCAAAGCTTGCTCGTTTTCCTACCTGGGATACAACCGTACCGGGTATTAAATCGCCTTGTAATAGGCTAGTTCAAACACTTGGTCTGCTATGCCATCGTGCATATTTATTTTGCCTGATACTGTTAATCCGCCATACTAAGGATACATTATGTCTGCTCATAATCTGTAGCGGTTTATTCAAGTTGTTCTTGCATACAAGAAGTTGAAAGTGTCCTGGCGGTTTACCGCCGGCCGGGTCATGATGCCCAAATGTATAGCCAAGGTTTATAACCAAGGCTATATTTGAAAATAATCAAATATGAAAGAGATGATACATGTGACATTGAATCACATCGTTGGTTTATCAACTTTTTGTAGTAAGGGTAAGAACCCCAATCTAGAGTACTGATAACTCCTCCCATATTTTGCCAGTTTATGATAAAATCGTACCAGGTTGTAATAAACACCGGATTATCCATATATAATACTGGCGACTTGTAGTCGAAACCAGGCCGGATCAATAAGCACCGGATTATAACTAATCATGTACTGACAACTTATAGTTGAAAGCTGTGACGCCCGGATAATTAAGCTACAGTAACCCTCTCCTAATGATGCCATGTCACCGCGGTCACTGTAGTTAGTCTCGCGATGGTTCAAAAACGATTCAAATTCAAAATTTAAAATAAAGTCAAAATAAAATTTCTTCAAACTGCAAAACTAAAATGTTCCTTAGGTTGGAAATATTCACTACATAATTTTCTTACATTAAACAAACATTTTGGAGATGTTTAGAATGCCATCGGAAATTATAACAGCATACCAGCGGCTAATTATCTGACCTTTTCAATTGCTAAAAATAGTTGAACTCTCCCAAATGCTTTGAAACTTGTTGTGCCAGCCCATAATATTGCCAAGAAATTGTGCGTCAAGTTTCACATTGAACAAAAGATCAAGTGTGGCCTAATAAAAAAATGCAAACAACAGTGAAAAAGGAAAACAGTAAAGGAAATTAAAAGGTATAAGAAAATAGAGTACCCCGGGCTTTTGGCCATCTGACAACAACATGGCCCAAGGCCCGCCTAAATCCCCCTTAACCTAGCCGATCGTGAGCCCAGCCTCCTGATCGATCCCATCTCTCCCGATCCCCTCGCTCCTTCCCTCTTTCTTCCTCGCGCCGCCACCCACAGAGGGAAGTACTCGCACTCACGCTTGACCCCTTTCATGCTCGCCCGACCATGCCGCCCCGCAGCTTCTCCCGCTGTCCTCGCGCCGCCACGTGGATCTCCACGCCCGACCGTGGGCGGCGCTCACCGGCGCGCATGTGTGCTCGCCTGAGCCGCCCGTCCACTGCCTCGTCACCGGCGCCCCCCGCCTAGTCGGCCACCGAAGCAAGCCGGCCAACACCACCGGCTCCTTCCGCGAGACGCCCGCACCATCCTCCGCCGGCAGGCCCGCACCCACGTCGAGCAGGGGAGCTCGCGCCAGAGCCTTCCTCCTCAAGGCCATGGCGTCCGCCGGGGATGCACCATCTTCGCTGCACCTTGCTACTCACCATCGCTGTGAGCCCTCACGTCTTCCCATCTCTCCCCTAGATCGAATGCATGCCGTCTCGTGAAACCCCCGCGCTGTCGTCCGCCATGACCGGAGCTCCGCCTCCACAAGCTCCTAGAGGCGCCCACACCCCCTGTGCGCCCCTCGCCAGCCACAGCCGCCGCGCCCAGCACCCGTCTGCACTGCTTGCTGCTGCTCTGGTCGGCGCCGCTGCTACTTCTCCTGCTAACTGCTGCTCTTAAAACTACTCTACTAATGCTTGCATTTGCTCTCTGTAGCCATTGTTGCTGTCCTGCGCCGTCGCCGTTGTCGCCACCGTCGGAGCTCCGCTCCTGTGCATGCTGCGCGCCTCTTGCCGCGCTGTGCCCCCCACATGACCCCTCTCGCCATCGCTGCTAGCTCTACCAGCCTCGCCAGGTCGCGTATGGCCGCGTCACGCCTGTCTTCGTCTTGGGCGCGTGCACGCCAAGTCCCTGACCACATCCCCATGGTGCTGCCTGATCTGGTTTAGAGGCTAACCACCATCCCATTAGGCTAATTTCCCTCTGCTAAGTTTAATAACTAGCTTAGTTAATATATGACCCAATGACAAGTGGGACCAACTGTTAGATTATTATGCTAAAATAGGTTCAAGGAACTAAGTCAATGACATGCGAACCCACATACACTGTTCACTTTGACCGGTCAATGTTAACTGGGCCCTTGGCCCCCACTGTCATACACATAGGCTAGGATAGCTCGAGGTAACAAAAGTTTAATCTGCTTTTATTTTTGAATTAAAATAAATCTAGTAATTTGGAAATTCAATAAAACTTTGAAAATAAATATAAAATAATTAGTAACTCAGATGAAAATGTTTTGTACATGATAGTTGCTCAGAACGACGAGATGAATCCGGTTGCGCAACCCGTTCGTCCACCACACCTCCCTAACCTATCGAACTCGCAACTTTCCCCCTCCGGTTCATCTGTCCAAAAACGCGAAACACCGGGGATACTTTCCCGGATGTTTCCCCCTCCGCCGGTATCACCTACTACCGCGATTGGGCACACCTAGCATCACGCTTTGTCATGTCATGCATCGTCATGCATTTTTTTGCATTGTATTTATTGTTTCTTCCCCCTCTTCTCTCGCTAGACACCGAGACCGACACCGCTGCTACCCAGTACGACTACGGTGTTGACGACCCCTCCTTCTTGCCAGAGAACCAGGCAAGCCCCCCTTGATCACCAGATATCGCCTATTCTTCTCTATACTGCTTGCATTAGAGTAGTGTAGCATGTTACTGCTTTCCGTTAATCCTATCCTGATGCATAGCCTGTCATTGTTGCTACAGTTGTTACCCTTACCTGCTATCCTACTGCTTAGTATAGGATGCTAGTGTTCCATCAGTGGCCCTACACTCTTGTCCGTCTGCCATGCTATACTACTGGGCCGTGATCACTTTGGGAGGTGATCACGGGTATGTACTATATACGTTATATACATGACACATGTGGTGACTAAAGTCGGGTCGGCTCGAGGAGTACCCGCAAGTGATTCTGATGAGGGGGCTGAAAGGACAGGTGGCTCCACCCCGGTAGAGGTGGGCCTGTGTTCCTGACGGCCCCCGACTGTTACTTTATGGCGAAGCGACAGGGCAGGTTGAGACCGCCTAGCTGAGAGGTGGGCCTGGCCCTGGTCGGCGTTCGCGGATACTTAACACGCTTAACGAGATCTTGGTATTTGATCTAAGTTTGGCCATTTGGTCTATACGCACTAACCATCTACGCGGGAGTAGTTATGGGTATCCCGGCGTCGTGGTATCAGCCGAAGCCTTCTTGACGTCAGCGACTGAGTGGCGCGCGCCGTGTTGGACCGTGTTGACGTAACCGCCGTGATCGTGTGGGTTGCTAGGTCTGCTCGCGGCCGCGTTCGCAACGTGCAGGTGTGCATAGGGCAATGGGCCCAGACCCCTGCGCGCTTAGGATTAGATCGGCGTGCTGACCGCTCTATTGTGCTTAGGTAGGGCTGCGACGCGTTGATCTTACGAGGCCGGGCATGACCCAGAAAAGTGTGTCCGGCCAAATGGGATCGAGCGTGTTGGGTTATGTGGTGCACTCCTGCAGGGAAGTTTATCTATTCGAATAGCCGTGTCCCTCGGTAAAAGGACGACCCGGAGTTGTACCTTGACCTTATGACAACTAGAACTGGATACTGAATAAAATACACCCTTCCAAGTGCCAGATACATCCCGGTGATCGCTCTCTAACAGGGCGACGAGGAGGGTATCGCCGGGTAGGTTTATGCTATACGATGCTACTTGGAGGACTTCAATCTACTCTCTTCTACATGCTGCAAGATGGAGATGGCCAGAAGCGTAGTCTTCGACAGGACTAGCTATCCCCCTTTTATTCTGGCATTCTGCAGTTCAGTCCACCGATATGGCCCTTTACACATATACCCATGCATATGTAGTGTAGCTCCTTGCTTGCGAGTACTTTGGATGAGTACTCACGGTTGCTTTTCTCCCTCTTTTCCCCTTTCTATACCTGTTTGTCGCAACCAGATGTTGGAGTCCACCGCCAACGGCCAGACGCCACCGTTGACGACGACACCTACGACACTGGAGGTGCCTACTACTACAAGCAGGCCGCTGACGACGACCAGGAGTAGTTAGGAGGATCCCAGGCAGGAGGCCTGCGCCTCGTTCGATCTGTATCCCAGTTTGTGCTAGCCTTCTTAAGGCAAACTTGTTTAACTTATGTCTGTTCTCAGATATTGTTGCTTCCGCTGACTCGTCTATGATCGAGCACTTGTATTCGAGCCCTCGAGGCCCCTGGCTTGTATTATGATGCTTGTATGACTTATTTATGTTGTAGAGTTGTGTTGTGATATCTTCCCGTGAGTCCCTGATCTTGATCGTACACATTTGCGTGCATGATTAGTGTACGGTCAAATCGGGGGCGTCACAAGTTGGTATCAGAGCCGACTGCCTGTAGGAAACCCCCTTCCAAACTCCTTGGCCGAAGTCGAGTCTAGTCAATGAAAAACTTTTACTAACATGGCTGTGTGGCTTACGGGCCCACGTCGCCATTGGGTGGTAGTAGGATCTTTTACTCCTCGACCTTTACTCTGGGACTCTGACATCTCTTCTATTCGGGTTAAGTGAACTTTGCTAAATCTAACATTAGGATCTCGTTATCACTTTCACCCGGAGAGCCCCTTATTACTGATGATCGTCTGCTGCACGTGAAGACCCTGAAGATACTCTCCGCTGATAACCCGAGAACTTGTGTTCATCGCTTTTGCAATTCCCTTTCATCGATAAACTCCTATGGATAACCACGTATACTCGCCACTCATACAATGTTTCCCAGTTGATCTTGTTACTACAAGATACCCCGTAATTCTCTCTGTTGTTACGAGAATCCTTTGAGCTTACTGCCTTGCTGTTCTTTGTTTCCTGAATACCCCTACGGATAATTCTCGCACTTACCAAGTATCCGCTCATCCCCAGTTGATTCAAGTATTTCACAATAGTCTTCAAAATACTATTCGATCTTCCGAAAATCCTCAGGAGCCTATTGCTCTTGAAATTCTTGTTTGCTTGCATTATGGTTAATCCCATAGGTCTCGTAATCTTATTGGCATCTCTTGTCATTATCATTTTGAGTCCGTTGATTCAATTTGTTGCGAATGCTCGCAATCCTCAATCATATCCTAGAATTCATCCTTCCGGCTCAGACGTCATTTTAAACGTGAGCTGGATCTCGACCTATCAAATTGCCATCGATTGTACCCCTAAGCCTACTCAACTTATCCATCCTTGATCAGAGCGTTGCTTCTGACCCCCTGATTTGGAAATCATAATTCTTTTGCATTTGAACTTTGAGTTAGTCAGTTGTTTCTATAATCAGATCTCCTTGCATTCTTCTTCCTCTGGTTGAGTACCGATGCTCACATCAGATCTCTTGTGGACCATCGGTTCCTTTGTTGGATTTTATCCGACAATGTCCTCCATATTAAATAAGCTTGTGAGCTTTTCCTCGGATACATGATGCCTTTGGTAAATTGTATCCTCTGCTTTGTGAACCATGCTCTACTTTTGAGCCTGTATTATTTACTCCGAAGTTTGTGGTATATGTTCCTAAGATGCCCTGATGGGTTGAACCAATGCCTTACCTAATCTATGTGAGCCCGAAAGATTTCACGGGCCATACTCATCTGGTATTTTGCCAGATAAAATTTCAACACTACAACTTCTTTGAAAAATGAGAAGTGAATGAAAGGTTATGCATTGGAGAAGTGGGAGTCGACCTCGAACCTTTGTGTTCATGCCCATGGACACGATGTAGATCCTATCATGGAATCTTCTTATAATAATAACTATTTCCCTGGTATAATATCATCTGGTATCGGTGAATTGATCCTTTGCGATCGTGGTTCCGACCATGTTCTCCTTTAAATACCATTTCCTATGCAAGTTTAAGTAATTGTCTTCTGAAGAGCAATACCCCAGTCCAACCTCTACTTTGGTTTGTCGTCGAGTATTACCCCCTGGTATCTCGAGATTATCACGGAACTGCATAACTTCTTATGAGTTCTCCATCTAGTATTACATTCTCATTGATTCCAATTTTTCACGTGCTCCGAGTTATTAAACACTCAAGGACATCGATAACAGAATCGAGTCCGCATCACGATTAAACAACTCTTAGTAATCTCCTTTGTTTACGAGTTCGTACTCGATCACGTCATCCCTAGCCTGCTCGGCTATGTCATTATCGTGCCGATTTTAAATGTGCTACCTGGTCTTTATTCCCGGAGCACCACTTTCGACGCTGAGCTAAGCTTACGTCGATTTTCCTCGTCATATCATTTCGCCTTGAACAGCAAGCTTGATTTCGAGTTTGTGTCGTACCCCTGGTTCCAATAACTTCTCGCTTCATCATTCCTTGACTTGATGTCATCGCCGATCGATTACCTCTTCATAAATTCTCGCTACAAATGTGTCGTGAACATCATCAACATTCTGAGCTCTTCCAAGATATCTATCGAATTCTGGATGAGAAATACCATCCTACCCCTCGATGATTTGTTTTATCATCGACCATTTTATTGCCTTCCATTCAACACAAACTTGTTCGTGTTTGGTGTTGTACCTTGATTTCCTTGCTATCTAGCTTATCATATGTTCTACCTTGGAGTATTACCATCTTTTATGTCAAGTATGTCGTAAGAATTTCACCACCTCGTATGACATCTTGGTACAGTGATACTTCTCCCCACCACCATTCTTTCTTGGTCCCCGTGTTGTTTCTAAAAGGAATACCGACCAATGGTCTGTGATGTGTAAATTCTAAACTTCTAGCAACCCTATTGCTTTGAAGTTATTGGTCTATAGCTTCATTCTACGTCTATGGCTTAATGAATCATCATTCGAACATTGATCGTGCTACCTAGCCCATATTTCGGGTGCACATTTCAACCAATGTTTAACTGTGTATGTTTTCCTCGAGCATACATCATTAAGTCGTTCGATCTAGCTAATGTTATCTCCTTGTTCACATAGTTGTGGAAATCCATCTTCTGGAAATCTCGATGAATTGTCGCTGAGTCCATCAGCCACCTCCTAACCCTCCCCTTGAATTAATGCTGAACTTTTGTTTCAGAACTAGCTTCCATGGTTCATTTCCCGAGAAATCTTACAATGTCTTATCGTCAATTTGTGTCGCACCTTTTTGTTCTCAGGCATCCTAAGTCTGAGGTATCGTGACACCAATCAGATCTGAATCTCGGTCAGATATGATGGTTGGAACATATTTCCAAGAGTTATAACATTGGTCTCTACATAACCCGGTAAGGTGGTGTCTTTGCTTAGCACCCCTAGCCAGAGGACCTTTTGTTATAATTTCCTTCTTAGCAAGGTTAACTATTCTTCCATGAGGAAATTGTAAGACTTATTCTATAAGTTGTTTCTGATGGATCCTTTTTGTTTCCAAAGTCTGATCTTCACCTGTTGACCATGTCAATGCTATCTCGAAGCATGTCTATGGTACTCCGATTTTCAACAGCAACATTTGAAGCCCAATGCTAAATGTTTCCTGCTCAATTATCCAAACACCGTTGTATGGGTAATGTCATGAAATTTTCTCTCCCGTACCTAAAGAGTTTTCTACATTATATCATGTCATGGATATCATGCTCTGCTTGTCCTTGGGAAGGATATACCCTTGAAATATGTGTTTAAACACATTTTCCTTTCCATTCTTCTGTTTAATCTGATAATCATATTTTCCTTTCCATTGTTTGGTTTAACCTTTCTGGTGATCTATATGGCTAAGCAGTAATATTCTCCCGTTTATGTAAACACCTCGGTGTACAACTCTGTCAGTAAGACCCTGTTACTATTGTTGATGACATACCGGTAGCCACCGATGGATGAGAACTTTGCCTATTGGTCTGCCTCGTTTCAACGAGCAGGAAAATGGTTCTCTTCGTCCCTCGCCCTTGGTACCGACGATGTTGCTGACATATAGCTGACAGGCTACCCTCTGACATTCCTTGCTTACATGATCACGCAAGACGTCTCCGCCCTTCCTACTTTTAACCCACATGGTGGGCCCATAACCCACAGTTCCACAGGATCGAAACCTGACACTTCTTTACAACCCGGATTCTAATGTATCCTGTGCACCTAGCTTCGTATGTGATTCACGAGCTAAAATCTATACCATTAATCATCCTGGAATCAAACACCATGTTATTCTCGTTGCTCTGAACCCCTTTTCACACTTCGTTTCAGGAAACGAATGATTGCATGCCCGCTCGAAACTTCTCGTGCTACCTTCGTACTTTGCTCTCGATATTTTCTTAAAGTTTCAATTCGAGAGTTAGTTTCCACCACCTTCCCCGATGTTATCTACCAGATATTCTACCTTGCAGAGGTCCATTCTTCCGCTATGCCCCTTATTCTTTCTGAAGTATGACGGAGATCCCGAAGAAAGGACGACAACTTCATCATGATGACCTGAAGTAGAGAAATAAAGACGTCAATGTAATGGATCGACCTTTTCCAGAAGAGCAACCAAGGCCGAGAAGATTCGTTAGAAATCGTAACCAGACTCTTCCCCCGTTATCCACCTCTTAAATCTCGGGACGAGATTTCTTGTAGTGGAGAAGAATTGTGACGCCCGGATAATTAAGCTACAGTAACCCTCTCCTAATGATGCCACGTCACCGCGGTCACTGTAGTTAGTCTCGCGATGGTTCAAAAACGATTCAAATTCAAAATTTAAAATAAAGTCAAAATAAAATTTCTTCAAACTGCAAAACTAAAATGTTCCTTAGGTTGGAAATATTCACTACATAATTTTCTTACATTAAACAAACATTTTGGAGATGTTTAGAATGCCATCGGAAATTATAACAGCATACCAGCGGCTAATTATCTGACCTTTTCAATTGCTAAAAATAGTTGAACTCTCCCAAATGCTTTGAAACTTGTTGTGCCAGCCCATAATATTGCCAAGAAATTGTGCGTCAAGTTTCTCATTGAACAAAAGATCAAGTGTGGCCTAATAAAAAAATGCAAACAACAGTGAAAAAGGAAAACAGTAAAGGAAATTAAAAGGTATAAGAAAATAGAGTACCCCGGGCTTTTGGCCATCTGGCAACAACATGGCCCAAGGCCCGCCTAAATCCCCCTTAACCTAGCCGATCGTGAGCCCAGCCTCCTGATCGATCCCATCTCTCCCGATCCCCTCGCTCCTTCCCTATTTCTTCCTCGTGCCGCCACCCACAGAGGGAAGTGCTCGCACTCACGCTTGACCCGTTTCATGCTCGCCCGACCATGCCGCCCCGCAGCTTCTCCCGCTGTCCTCGCGCCGCCACCTGGATCTCCACGCCCGGCCGTGGGCGGCGCTCACCGGCGCGCATGTGTGCTCGCCTGAGCCGCCCGTCCACTGCCTCGTCACCGGCGCCCCCCGCCTAGTCGGCCACCGAAGCAAGCCGGCCAACACCACCGGCTCCTTCCGCGCGACGCCCGCACCCTCCTCCGCCGGCAGGCCCGCACCCACGTCGAGCAGGGGAGCTCGCGCCAGAGCCTTCCTCCTCAAGGCCATGGCGTCCGCCGGGGATGCACCATCTTCGCTGCACCTTGCTACTCACCATCGCTATGAGCCCTCACGTCTTCCCATCTCTCCCCTAGATCGAATGCATGCCGTCTCGTGAAACCCCCGCGCTGTCGTCCGCCATGACCGGAGCTCCGCCTCCACAAGCTCCTAGAGGCGCCCACACCCCCTGTGCGCCCCTGGCCAGCCACAGCCGCCGCGCCCAGCACCCGTCTGCACTGCTTGCTGCTGCTCTGGTCGGCGCCGCTGCTACTTCTCCTGCTAACTGCTGCTCTTAAAACTACTCTACTAATGCTTGCATTTGCTCTCTGTAGCCGTTGTTGCTGTCCTGCGCCGTCGCCGTTGTCGCCACCGTCGGAGCTCCGCTCCTGTGCATGCTGCGCGCCTCTTGCCGCGCTGTGCCCCCCCCCCCACATGACCCCTCTCGCCATCGCTGCTAGCTCTACCAGCCTCGCCAGGTCGCGGATGGCCGCGTCACGCCTGTCTTCGTCTTGGGCGCGTGCACGCCAAGTCCCTGACCACTTCCCGATGGTGCTGCCTGATCTGGTTTAGAGGCTAACCACCATCCCATTAGGCTAATTTCCCTCTGCTAAGTTTAATAACTAGCTTAGTTAATATATGACCCAATGACAAGTGGGACCAGCTGTTAGATTATTATGCTAAAATAGGTTCAAGGAACTAAGTCAATGACATGCGAACCCACATACACTGTTCACTTTGACCGGTCAATGTTAACTGGGCCCTTGGCCCCCACTGTCATACACATAGGCTAGGATAGCTCGAGGTAACAAAAGTTTAATCTGCTTTTATTTTTGAATTAAAATAAATCTAGTAATTTGGAAATTCAATAAAACTTTGAAAATAAATATAAAATAATTAGTAACTCGGATGAAAATGTTTTGTACATGATAGTTGCTCAGAACGACGAGATGAATCCGGTTGTGCAACCCGTTCGTCCACCACACCTCCCTAACCTATCGAACTCGCAACTTTCCCCCTCCGGTTCATCTGTCCAAAAACGCGAAACACCGGGGATACTTTCCCGGATGTTTCCCCCTCCGCCGGTATCACCTACTACCGCGATTGGGCACACCTAGCATCACGCTTTGTCATGTCATGCATCGTCATGCATTTTTTGCATTGTATTTATTGTTTCTTCCCCCTCTTCTCTCGCTAGACACCGAGACCGACACCGCTGCTACCCAGTACGACTACGGTGTTGACGACCCCTCCTTCTTGCCAGAGAACCAGGCAAGCCCCCCTTGATCACCAGATATCGCCTATTCTTCTCTATACTGCTTGCATTAGAGTAGTGTAGCATGTTACTGCTTTCCGTTAATCCTATCCTGATGCATAGCCTGTCATTGTTGCTACAGTTGTTACCCTTACCTGCTATCCTACTGCTTAGTATAGGATGCTAGTGTTCCATCAGTGGCCCTACACTCTTGTCCGTCTGCCATGCTATACTACTGGGCCGTGATCACTTTGGGAGGTGATCACGGGTATGTACTATATACGTTATATACATGACACATGTGGTGACTAAAGTCGGGTCGGCTCGAGGAGTACCCGCAAGTGATTCTGATGAGGGGGCTGAAAGGACAGGTGGCTCCACCCCGGTAGAGGTGGGCCTGTGTTCCTGACGGCCCCCGACTGTTACTTTATGGCGAAGCGACAGGGCAGGTTGAGACCGCCTAGCTGAGAGGTGGGCCTGGCCCTGGTCGGCGTTCGCGGATACTTAACACGCTTAACGAGATCTTGGTATTTGATCTGAGTCTGGCCATTTGGTCTATACGCACTAACCATCTACGCGGGAGTAGTTATGGGTATCCCGGCGTCGTGGTATCAGCCGAAGCCTTCTTGACGTCAGCGACTGAGTGGCGCGCGCCGTGTTGGACCGTGTTGACGTAACCGCCGTGATCGTGTGGGTTGCTAGGTCTGCTCGCGGCCGCGTTCGCAACGTGCAGGTGTGCATAGGGCGATGGGCCCAGACCCCTGCGCGCTTAGGATTAGACCGGCGTGCTGACCGCTCTGTTGTGCTTAGGTAGGGCTGCGACGCGTTGATCTTACGAGGCCGGGCATGACCCAGAAAAGTGTGTCCGGCCAAATGGGATCGAGCGTGTTGGGTTATGTGGTGCACCCCTGCAGGGAAGTTTATCTATTCGAATAGCCGTGTCCCTCGGTAAAAGGACGACCCGGAGTTGTACCTTGACCTTATGACAACTAGAACTGGATACTGAATAAAATACACCCTTCCAAGTGCCAGATACATCCCGGTGATCGCTCTCTAACAGGGCGACGAGGAGGGGATCGCCGGGTAGGTTTATGCTATACGATGCTACTTGGAGGACTTCAATCTACTCTCTTCTACATGCTGCAAGATGGAGATGGCCAGAAGCGTAGTCTTCGACAGGACTAGCTATCCCCCTTTTATTCTGGCATTCTGCAGTTCAGTCCACTGATATGGCCCTTTACACATATACCCATGCATATGTAGTGTAGCTCCTTGCTTGCGAGTACTTTGGATGAGTACTCACGGTTGCTTTTCTCCCTCTTTTCCCCTTTCTATACCTGTTTGTCGCAACCAGATGTTGGAGTCCAGGAGCCAGACGCCACCGTCGACGACGACACCTACGACACTGGAGGTGCCTACTACTACGTGCAGGCCGCTGACGACGACCAGGAGTAGTTAGGAGGATCCCAGGCAGGAGGCCTGCGCCTCGTTCGATCTGTATCCCAGTTTGTGCTAGCCTTCTTAAGGCAAACTTGTTTAACTTATGTCTGTTCTCAGATATTGTTGCTTCCGCTGACTCGTCTATGATCGAGCACTTGTATTCGAGCCCTCGAGGCCCCTGGCTTGTATTATGATGCTTGTATGACTTATTTATGTTGTAGAGTTGTGTTGTGATATCTTCCCGTGAGTCCCTGATCTTGATCGTACACATTTGCGTGCATGGTTAGTGTACGATCAAATCGGGGGCGTCACAAAAGCCAAGCCGGGTCAATAGACGCCGGTTCATCATAAGATATTACAAACCTCATCCAAGGAGAAAAACTTGGCAAATAAAAGCATAAAAAGAACATGTGAGGCTTTTCATGGGCTGCCAGGCCCAAAATCGGGGCTTTTCATGGGCTGCCAGGCCACTGAGTTAAACCATTTTACAAAGCCTTTTAAGATGAACCTCACATTAACCAATCATCGTTTTAATTTTGACAAGTTCAGGGTCTGTATAAGATTGACTTGCCAAACGTTCGGCGGGTCATACGAGGATTACCTGCACGGAGTGGCTTACTTAAAAAAGGCAGGATAACCCGGGGTTTTAGGTGAATACACCTGGCTTCCCAGCCTGGCTTGATAGCCTATTACAAGGGTGTAGACTCTTTGTTCTTTGAGAAGCAAAGAGCCCCCGAGCAATATTTTGAGCTGTGCTCAGTGGGTGCCTATGTTTGAGTTGTGCTTTTGACACACTCTCTTTGGCCTCCAAGTGATTTCCTTGGTGGCCTTACGCCGATCAAGAGGTGTAGCTATGGTTCGAATATGACCAAGTCCCCAAGTGATTTCCCTGGTGGCCGTACGCCGATCAAGAGGTGTAGCTATGGTTCGAAGACGACCAAGCCCCCATGTGATTTTTTTATATATGGCTATATAAGCCGGATCAATGGGTAAACAGAACTCCGCTTTATAGACAGAAGCCCCCATGTAACCACACATGATGTAAGAGAAATAACAGAGACCCCGCTTTAGCTGAGGCTCCGGTTTATTATATTGATCATAATATATACATTGTCATAACTATGTACATAAGAAGAGCCTGTGGCTCAAGTATAGTAAGGCCGAAGATGAGCGATATTCCACGGCCGGTGGGTCTCCTCCTCTGATTTACGTGAGTCTTTGTGCTCTCGAACATCGTTTTGTTTTTAAGACTTGAAATCAGTATTGAAATATTAAGTGGATAATCGCAATACTGAATTTTAATACCAAAATTAGTGATATATAACTGAGTGTGATGATCGTCATTTTATATTTCAGTACTGAAATCAATATTGATATATTAATGTGGATAATTATAATACTAATTTTAGTACTGAAATTAGTGATACATGACCGAGTCGGGTCATCGTGGTGCTGTATTTCAGTATTGAAATCAGTACGGAAATGTTAACATGTATAATCATAATACTGAGTTTTAATACCAAATTTAGTGATATAGAACCGAGTTAGGTGTTAGTTGTGCTATTTTTGAGTACTCAAATCAATACTGAAATATTAACATAGATAATCGCAATATTGAATTTTATACCGAAATTAGTCATATAAAACTTAGTCACGTCATCCTAGTGTTGTTTTTAGTATTGAAATGAGTATTGAAAACTTAACGTGAACAATCACAATACTGAATTTTAGTACCAAAATTAAATTAATGATATACAAGTGAGTCGGGTGATCTCGTTTTGTATTTCAGTACTGAAATTAGTATTGAAATATTAAGGTGGATAATCGCAATACTGAAATTCAGTACCGAAATGAGTGATATAGAACATAGTCCGGTCATCTTGGTGCTCTAGTTCAGTATGGAAATCAGTACTGGAATATTAACGTGGATAATCAAAACACTGAATTTTAATACCGAAATTAGTGATATAAAACCGAGTCGGGTCATCGTGGTGCGGTTTTTCAATATTAAATATTAATGTGGATAATCACAATACTAACTTATAGTACTGAAATTAGTGATATAGAACCGAGTCAGGTGTTAGTCATGCTATTTTTGAGTACTTAAATTAATACTGAAATACTAACATGGATAGTCGCAATAGTAAAATTTATACCGAAATTAGTGATGTAGAAGTGAGTCGGGTGATCGTCGTTTTGTTTTTCAGTACTGAAATCAGTATTGTAGTATAAAAGTGGATAATCGCAATACTGAATTTTAGTACCGAAATTAGTGCTATAGAACAAAGTCGGGTCATCTTGGTGCTGTATTTCAGTACTGAAATCAATATTGAAATATTAAGGTGGATAATCAAAATAATGAATTTCAGTACCGGAATTAATAATATACAACTCAGTCGGGCCATCATGGTGCTGTTTTTCAGTATTGAATTATTAACGTGGTCAATCTCAATGCTATATTTTTGTACTGAAATTAGTGATATAGAATTGAGTCATGCGTTCGTTGAGCTGTTTTCAGTACTGAAATCAATACAACAATATTA
Organism: Triticum aestivum; assembly: GCF_018294505.1. Lineage (NCBI taxonomy): Eukaryota > Viridiplantae > Streptophyta > Magnoliopsida > Poales > Poaceae > Triticum > Triticum aestivum. Next base: position 3,616,408 of record NC_057802.1, on the reverse strand, counting down.
ACATGGATAATCGCAGTACCGAATATTAGTAACAAATTTGTGATATACAGCTAAGTCTCGTAATCACCGTTTTGTTTTAGATAAGCAGTGACGGCCAGTCGAAACTAGCTACTCCCAATACATTTAGTTGGGACAAAGTCACATCATGTTTTAACCCTGTGTGGGGGATTAGAAACAAACATAACATTGGCATCCGTCGGGAACACAACTAGCAACATGACTGACACTGTGCCCGTTCCATTTAGATTTTCCTGGTGCCAATGTGGTCACAATTATAAGGTACAATCCCTTTGACGGACAAAATATGGCATGAGCGACAAAATATGGTATGAGCTATTAACCAAACTTACGCGGAACATGATACGTACGGACAAATTTGGGCTTAATTTTTGCTCGAAACAGACTGAATATGGTGACAAATGATCCCATATTTTATGCAGTACAAGAAGACAGAGGCACCGGATACAGAGCTTATTCTCACGCTTGATCCCACTAGTAGAAAAAGGGTCAAATGTGAAGCACATTAGTGCCGGTTTGATTTTAAGCCGGCACTAATGTGTCCATTAGTGCCGGTTCCAACGGCTAGACGGGCGGAGATCATTAGTACCGGTTCATGAGCAACCTTTAGTACCGGTTCGTGTCATGAACCGGTACTAATGAGGCTGCGTCAGGCTGTGGTCAGGCTGGGGCCCCACGGGCACCTTTAGTACCGGTTCGTGCCATGAACCGGTACTATAGTTTCTTAGTAAGCTGTTTTTTAGTCCCACCTCGCGAAGAGAGAGGCTCTAGGAGCGGTTTATAAGCCCTGAGTGCAGAGACGACGAAGGAGAGGCGCAATGCTCATCTGCACGTTGCTTAGCTTTAAGCCTTGAGGAATAGTGTAGAGTGCACGGAGCTATGTGCAGTGCAATTTGCACTATTCCTAAAGGCTTGAAGCTAATTAACAAGCATTGTGCCTCTTTTTTATTTTTAATAACTTATTACAACTCCGGACTTCTTGTGTTACGGCAAAAACTGGACGCACTTCGTGTACAAACTGGACAATGTCTTTCGAAGTATCAGGGTTTCTGACGAGAACTCATCTGTTACATGGGCAATTCATTTTTTTAAACTTATTACAACTCCAGACTTTTTTGTATTCTGTACACACCATTCAAAGGGACGGCATCAATTTTCAAAACTTTCTGACATCATTTGCTATTTTTTAGCCATTTACCGATTTGTTTAGACAGCTAAATGACCGTGAAATTGAAAATCACTACAAAATGGACTCTGAAAATGTCAAAACTTGGCACGGTATCATCATTTCACCCACATAGCATGTGCAAAAGAGTAGAGAGGGTTACGGCAAAAACTGGACGCACTTCGTGTACAAACTGGACAATCTCTTTCGGAGTATCAGGGTTTCGGACGAGAACTCATCTGTTACACTCGAACTTCATTTTTTTAAACGTATTACAACTCCAGACTTTTTTTGCATTCCGTACGCACCATTCAAAGCTACGTCATCAATTTTCAACACTTCCTGACATCATTTGCTATTTTTCAGTCATTTACCGATTTGTTTAGAGAGCTAAATGACCGTGAAATTGCAAATCACTACAAAATGAACTCTAAAAATGTTGAAACTTGGCATGGTATCATCATTTCACCCACATAGCATGTGCAAAAGAGTAGAGAGGGTTACGGCAAAAACTGGACGCACTTCGTGTACAAACTGGACAATCTCTTTCGAAGTATCAGGGTTTCTGACGAGAACTCATCTGTTACATGGGCACTTCATTTTTTTAAACTTATTACAACTCCAGACTTTTTTGCGTTCCGTACACACCATTCAAAGCGACGTCATCAATTTTCAAAACTTTCTGACATCATTTGCTATTTTTTAGTCATTTGTCGATTTGTTTAGAGAGCTAAATGACCGTGAAATTGAAAATCACTACAAAATGAACTCTGAAAATGTCGAAACTTGGCATGGTATCATCATTTCACCCACATAGCATGTGCAAAAGAGTAGAGCGGGTTACGACAAAAACTGGACGCACTTCGTGTACAAACTGGACAATCTCTTTCGAAGTATCAGGGTTTCTGACGAGAACTCATCTGTTATATTGGCACTTCATTTTTTTAAACTTAATACAACTCCAGACTTTTTTGTATTCTGTACACACCATTCAAAGCGACGGCATCAATTTTCAAAACTTTCTGACATCATTTGCTATTTTTTAGCCATTTACCGATTTGTTTAGAGAGCTAAATGACCGTGAAATTGAAAATCACTACAAAATGAACTCTGAAAATGTCGAAACTTAGCATGGTATCATCATTTCACCCACATAGCATGTGCAAAAGAGTAGAGAGGGTTACGGCAGAAACTGGACGCACTTCGTGTACAAACTGGACAATCTCTTTCGGAGTATCAGGGTTTGGACGAGAACTCATCTGTTACACTGGCACTTTATTTTTTTAAACTTATTACAACTACAGATTCTTTTTGCATTCCGTACGCACCATTCAAAGCGATGTCATCAATTTTCAACACTTTCTGATATCATTTGTTATTTTCAGTCATTTACCGATTTGTTTACAGAGCTAAATGACCGTGAAATTGAAAAGCTCTACAAAATGAACTCTAAAAATGTCGAAACTTGGCATGTATCATCATTTCACCCTCATAGGATGTGCAAAAGACAAAACAGAAAATAAATAAAACAGAAAATAAATAAAACAGAAAAGACAAAACTATATAAAACATTACTCAATAATAAATAGCAGAAAATAAAAAAACTATATAATTTTTTTATATTCACAAAGAAACTAAATACAGCAAAAAAAACTACTCAGAAATAAATAGAAGAAAATTATATAAAAAATTGTTGGAGCGCTGCCCAGTGGGCCTGCTAGACCTAGGGTTAGCAAATACAGGCCTAGAAGGGCCAGGCTCACAAGGCAGCGCGCCGAAGTTAGGCCCAGAAGCCTGCTATAGAGAGGAGTTCGAGACAGCAGCCGCGCCGGGGCTTTTAAACTGGTGCGGGCGCCCCTCGGCTAGCGAGGTGGGACTAAACTTGCCCGCACCGCTCCTGCGCCAGCTCACCCCTTTAGTACCGGGTCGTGGCTCCAAGCGGTACTAAAGGGTGGGGGGGCCTTTAGTACCGGTTGGAGCCATGAACCGGTACTAAAGGGGCAGTTTCCCGCCCCTTGGCCTGGCGAAAATTGGCCTTTAGTACCGGTTGGTGGCTCCAACCGGTACTAAAGGCCCCTTCTATATATATGGCACTTACGAAAAATTCAGTTCCATCGACCACCATTTCTTCTCCAACTACTTCGCGCGACATCGCCGCCGCGCCGTCGCCCATCGCGCGCCGCCCTCGCAGGCCCCGCCGCCCTCGCCGCCCCAGCCGCACGTTGTCGCCGTCACCGCCGTCGCCCCCGCCGCCCGTCGTCGCCGTCACCGCCGTCGCCCCCGCCGCCCCGTACTACGTCGCCGTCTCGATCGCGCCGTCGCCCCCGGCCCGCCGCTCGTCATCGCGCCGTCCCCGTCGCATCGTCGTCTCGCGGCTCCGCCCGTACGCCGCCACCCCCGCTCATACACACACACATACACACACACATATTGTTTTTACTTATTTTCTGTTTTCTGTTGTTTAGATTAATGTTAGATAAGTTACGTAGATAAAAATGTTAGAATGTTAATGTTAGATGAATTATATTGAAAAGATGTTAAATATTAATGTCAATTTTAGATGAATTAGCTAGATATTAATTAGGTATATATATGAGATTTGAACTAGTTGAATTAATATAACTAGTTTATTTTTAGTATCAAAATTAATAGAACAAGTTTATTTTTAGTAAGAAAATTTAGGTATATGAGATTATTTGAACTAGTTGAATTAATATAACTAGTTTATTTTTAGTAAATGCTTAGTTGAACTAGTTGAATTAGTAGAACTAGTTTATTTTTAGTAAGAAAATTTAGGTATATGAGATTTCATGATCTAATTAAAATATTACTATATATATAGCTACTTTATATACTTTAGTAGGAAAATTAATAGAACTAGTTTATTTTTAGTAAATTCTTAGTTGAATTAGTTCAATTAATAGAACTAGTTTATTTTTAGTAAGAAAATTTATATATCTGAGATTTGATGATATAATTAAAATATTACTATATATAGCTACTTTATATATATATATATATACATATTTTAGTAAGAAAATTAATAGAACTAGTTTATTTTTAGTAAATTCTTAGTTGAATTAATAGAACTAGTTTATTTTTACTAAGAAAATTTAGATATCTGAGATTTGATGATCTAATTAAAATATACTATATAGAACTAGCTAATTTATTTTAGTAAGAAAATTAATAGAACAAGTTTATTTTTATTAAATTCTTAGTTGAATTAGTTGAATTAATAGAACTAGTTGAACTAATAGAAGTACTTGAATTAGTTGAATTAATAGAACTAGTAAGTGTTTAATGTTTCACCTATATGAACATAGGAAATGTCGTCTGACGACGAAAAAGAATTCATTAAGTGCGAATTCTGTGAAGACCAGCGCGGCCTGTGTGACAGAAATTTCCTTGTTGATGATAGGCGCTCCAGCATCAAGCTGGATGAGACCTTTGAAGTGGATACAGTAAGTCACAACGACAAGTCTTTTTTCATAATTAAGCATGACTTATATATGCTTCATTTGCTTCAACTTATAATTTTAAATTTTCACTATTCTACTAGCGCATCCCCTGCCATGCAAGAATTTTTGTCTTGGATAAGATAGGTTTCAGTGCTATGGAAACTATGGAGGTAAAGAGAGTTTACCTGAAAACCGAGCATGGTTATACTTTCAACGTCAAATTATACAATGCAGACACGTACACCTATTTTGAATGCAAAATTTGGCAAGCACTATGCAAGGCTTATGCATTTGAGCCTGATATGGTTATCACCTTTGATATTCGTCTGGAAGATGATATTGAAGGTAATAGAGACATCTGGGTCGATGTGCAGACGCCTCCAGTTCTACCATTATGTGAGTTTCTCAACCATATTTATGTCTTTGATATTGTTTATTCAAAAATAGTTGACAACTAATTTCTATTGACAGCTTATTTCCATTCAAGCAAACATGTCCGGCGCTTGGTAGACAGGACCTACTACTGTCCCGGAGCTGAACTAAACTACGAGGAGATAAGTCATTATGTTTCATGGCTTGAGGATCTTGATGCTGTTAGGAGAAATCATTTTCCTGAATTTGAAAATCTTAGTACTCAAAACGTGCGACCAATAGTGATCGTATTGAACTACGGTCATATGTATTTAGGAAAGATGGTAAGATTTTTACTATTAGTCCTCAGTGCATCTTTTGCATACATTATTTTTCAAGCTAAACTTTCATTGCTAAGTATATTAATTACTATACGATGTTCTTCAACAGGGACTCCCGATGACAGTTGTGCCTCAGTGGATCGAGATTAAAGGTCGCATGTCAATTGTTAGCTTACGGCCAAGATATCCTATAGTGCACATGAGTGCATTCAGGATTTCTGAAAGCGATGAATGCTTAATAGTGAAAGATTGGAGCAAAATTGTTAACGATCGCAGAGAAGTACTAGGGGCAGTGTAACACCCCGGTGTAATGATGCTACAGTAACCCTGGGGTTAAGTTAATCATTTTGCTTAACAAGTGTTTGATCACCCTTGGTTCTCTCTCCTTTCAAATTCCAGTTGAATTCAAGTTCAAATTCTGAGTGAAATTCAAAATTGCTGAAACATGAAAACTAAAATGTTCATCATGTGAAACATATTCTTCTGGTAATATTGGTGGTGAACCAACATTTTTGCAAAGGGTTTAAGTGGCCTAAACTACGTAAAACAGTGACCTAAGCAATAAATTAAATGCCATTTTAATTTATAAAATTGGCAAACTATTTCAAAAGTCTCACAATATTTTTGTGGTAGTGCACTTTAATTCTTTGAAATTGTTTTGGCCAGTGGCATAATTTTGCAAAGTAATTATTGGCTAAAAAGAAAATGCAAAAGCTGCTGAAAATAAAAAGAAACAAAAAAAGGAAAAAGGAAAAGCACAGAGAGGGAATGCCCCTGCCCCACTTGGGCTTCGGCCCACCCGAGCCAGCTGGCCCAGCAGGCCGGCCCACTCCCCCCCTCACCGGTCGCTCCCTCCCCTTCCTGTTCCTCTGCTTCGTGTCGCTACAGGGGCGAGGTCGACCCCGACCACCTCGCCGGCCTCGCCGGGAGAGGATAAGGGCGACGCCTCGGGCTCCCCTCGTCTCCCCTCACCCACTTGCCCTCTCCATATCCCCTCTTCCTCACTCCCACTCTGCCAATCTGGAGGAAGGGGCCGACGCTTTCGTCGCCGTCGCTGCGCCACCATCGCGGCCACTGCCGTCCCCGGGCGCCTCCGGCATGTCCACCTGCCTCGCCAGCCTCTGCTACGCCCTCCCCGACCACGGGCTCGGGTCGGAAGCCACCAGGGAACCCACTGCCTCCCCGTCTTCAACCTCCGTCCACCACAGGCGCCGCCATCTTCCTCCTCTCCGACGACCCCTGCTGCTACTAAACCTATCACCGGCCTCCGTGTGCCGCTCGGTGAGCCCCTCGTCCTTCTCCCTCTCCTTGTTGACTTTGGCGCGCCCCCTAGCTGCTTTCCCCACGCGCGCCCGAACGCAGCGCCGCAGAGCTCGTCGCCGGCGGGTCTCCGGTGACCAATTGGTCATGGGCGTATGCCCGTTAGCTTGACCGCATCGTGCAGCACCCGCCTAGCTGGTTAGTTTGGCCGCTCGCGCGCTCTAACGCCGCACCCGCTCGAGCCCGAACTCTGGCGCCGCGTCTGCTCGTCGCCGGTGTCGTTCCGGTGGTTCCCGGCCCAAGCCATGGCCTCCATCTTGCGTGCGATGTCGAGCCGCGTCGAACGCCTCTAGCTACGACCCCGGAAACCCCCTGTGCACGGAACCCGACCCCTCTCCCGACGTGCGCCGCCGCGGGAGGCTCGCCGGAGCAACTCCGGTAGCCAGCGCTGACGTGGCCGGCCGGGGCCACTCCCCTGGTCACTGCCTCGTAGGCCCTGGGGGGCCCCGTTGACTGGGTCAACCCAGTCAACGTGCTGACTGGGCAGGCCCCAGCCACTGACGTGTGGGCCCCACCACTTAAATAACTAATTAAAATGATTTTATAATTAGAAGTAATTAGTTTAGCTAATTAGTCACTGACATGTGGGACCCAGCTGCTAATTAACCACGTTTAATTAAAATAACCCACTGTTAGCCCTCTCTCTATGACATGTAGGACCCACTGGTCAGTTTGACCTGGTCAGCGAGTCTGTTGACTGCTGACGTCATTTTATCTTTTCTGTTAATTTAAATAAATCCAGAAAATGGTTTAATCTTCTAAAATTCATAGAAAATAAACTGTAACTCGGATGAAAATGTTTTCTATATGAAAGTTGCTCAGAAAAATCCAACGAATCCGAATACGCGGTCCATTTATCAGTCAGATGCCTCTAACTATCTGAACATGGAACATTCCCCCTCCGGTCATCTGTGTGACACAGGTCCAGAACCGGGAAAACATTCCCGGTTGAATTCCCCCTTCACCTATATCATATAGCCTTACGTTAGGTCACACCCGGCACCGCATATTGCCATGTTATGCTTTGTGATGCTTTGCCTGCTTTATATTTACTATTTCTTCCCCCTCTTCTCTCCGGTAGACCCCGAGACTGATGTCGCCCCTGTGATCGACTACGTCGACGACGACCCCTCCTTGCCAGAGCAACCAGGCAAGCCCCCCTTTTGATCATTCCGATATCGCCCATTCCATTCTCTCATGCTTGCATTAGATTTTGCTACTGTTATTGTTTGCTCCTATTCTGATGCATAGCCTGCTTTTGTAACCTGCTCATTGTATCTTACCTGCTTATCCTAAACTGCTTAGTATAGGTTGGTTAGTGATCCATCAGTGACCCCCACCTTGACCTTGTTGCCCCTGCTTCATCATCGAAGACCCGATGAACGGGATCGAAGACCAGGCCCCGGCATCGCACATCACTTTCTCCTTAGTTGCTCGACACTGCTGGATTACTATCGAGTGCCGAGGGTGAGACCTCTACAGCACTTCTGATGTTAACCATGTAGTGTAGCTATTCGGTCGTGGTCATCGAGGGTGATTCCACCTTAACCACTTTCGATACGACTCTGTCGTGCAACCCCTCAAGTGTGAACCTCGGGGGTGATTCCTCTTACGTTCACCTTGATGATTACATCGAGTGGAATCCACCGGGGGTGATTCCTCGGGTTTTCCCCTTGATGTTTGGACACACGGATACTTAGACTTTACAATTGTTACTTGGAAAGGCGGGTCGACCCTGAGGGGTACCCGCGAGTGATGTGGAGACGGGTTGACCTGGAAGGTGTCCGCGAGATAATTACGAGGCGTGGCCGGGCATTCCTAGCCCTTGCCGCAAGTCCTCGAGACGGGGCGACTGGGTCACATCTTTCGTGAGTCTCTGCTTGTTACCGTGCGTTCCTAATCCACTACGATTTGGATATTTGATCCAAGGGGCCTCTGGCCTGATAGCACTAACCATCACGTGGGCATAGTATGGGCGTTCTGCGTCGTATACATCAGCCGAAGCTTAATAGACGTCAAGCGACTGAGCGGCGCGCGCCGGGTTGGACTGGTAAGCTCCTACCTTTTTAAGGAGGTAGCTAGGTCTGCTCACCGGCCGCCCACGCAACGTGCAGGAGTTCCCGGGGCGATGGCCCATGAACCCTGGGGGCATAGGTTTAGTCCGGCGTGCTTAACCTCTCTATTAAGCCTAGGTCGGGTTGCGGCGTATTGTTTGGCCGAGGCCGGGCATGACCCAGGAAAGTGTGTCCGGCCGGAGTTAATCGAGCGTGGTGGGTAAGTTGGTGCACCCCTGCAGGGAAGAAAACATCTATCGATAGCCTGTCCTACGGTAACGGACACTTGGAGTTGTATCCCGATCGATACAACTAGAACTGGATACTTGTGATGAGACTTGGATATGAGAATTGGATTATAATTGGAACTGGATAGTATGGCTCTGGGATTGCTTTCTCGCAGGGAGTCGAGAAAGGATCTCTGGCCGAGGTTGATAACACTACTACTACTTTAGTTATGCTACTCTACTCCCTCCTGTTGCTGCAAGATGGTGGTTTCTAGAAGATGCTAGTCTTCGATAGGACTAGGCCTTCTCTCTATTCTGGCATTGCTGCAGCCCAGTCCACATATACAACCTTCCTTTGATAATGTTGCATATGTAGTGTAGATCCTTGCTTGCGAGTACTTTGGATGAGTACTCACGGTTGCTTTGCTCCCCCTTTGCCCCTTTCTTCTTCTTTCCGGTTGATGCAATCAGATGTCGAAGCCCAGGAGCCAGATGCCACCGCCGATGCCTACTACTACGTGGAGACCGCTGACGACCAGGAGTAGTTAGGAGGCTCCCAGGCAGGAGGCCTTGCCTCTTCGATCGTGTTGCTTTTTGTGCTAGCCTTCTTAAGGCATCCCTGTTCAACTTATGTCTGTACTCAGATATTGTTGCTTCCGCTGACTCTTGTGTAATCGAACTCATGTATTCGAGCCCTCGAGGCCCCTGGCATGTAATATAAAGTTTGTATTATTTTAATTTGTGTCTAGAGTTGTGTTGTGATATCTTCCCGTGAGTCCTTGATCTTGATCGTACACATTTGCGTGTATGATTAGTGTACGATTGAATCGAGGGCGTCACAGGCAGCAATCAGAAGCGCAGCCCACGATTAGGAGACAGGTTCATCTGCATGCTCTAATATGATGAATCAGGAGAGCTATACATGTTCTATGCTATTTTACCTGAGAGAGAGCAGCAGGAGTGATTTAGCTAGTTATCATGCTCTTAGTACTTGTTGTCCTCTCATGCGTGTCCGTGTTCTTCGTCCTGAACTTAATCTCAAAGAGTGATTTTCTTTTGTGGTGTTATGAACGCTTATAATATCATGACCATGTTGAACTCGATGATATCTTTGCTAGCTAGTATATACTGTTGTTGGTGATGATATGATACAAGAGTTTTTATATTAATATGATGATGATGATGATGATGATGATGATGATGAGTTATTATATCATTTATGAAAGAAACCGCATATTAGTTTCAACTGGATGGATCCTAGCTAAGTGATCAAGTATATGCCATATCCATATTACTTAGATGTGATCCAAGTAATATGGATATGGCATATACTTGATCACTTAGCTAGGATTCACATGCATCCAGTCGAAACTAACCTGCGGTACTTTCACCTGATGATTTAACAACTCATTATAATGTAAAACAATCACTAAATTAAATTGAAAATACAAAAGTAAAGAAAAAATAAAAATTAAAACCAAAACACACCCAAACATTTAGTACCGGTTGGTGTTACCAACTAGTACTAATGTCCTACACGCACCCGGGCCTGGCTCGTGCCACGTGGTGGCACGTTAGCGCCGATTCGTGCCGAACCGGTACTAAAGGGGGTGGCCTTTAGTCTCCACTCTTTAGTGCCGGTTGCAAAACCGGCACTAAAGGCCCTTACGAACCGGCGCTAAAACCCGGTTCTGCACTAGTGTCCTGTCCTGATCAATGTGCCCTATCTGTGGCAGATCTGGTTGCAACAGAACCTTCCGACGCGCCAGGATCTGCCCACCAAAGCGACCAACCAGCTGGTGTAGCATGGTCACCTGCCAGCTGCAAGCACGGTTCACTAGCTGTCTCCATGCGGCACCTTGCCCGGGCTCGCAGAAACAGCACGCTCCACCGTGTTTATGTTTACTGTGTGAGTGCGAAGGAGAGGCGGGGGATGAGGTTGAACCATCACAATGACGACAACGACGATAGATTGCCCTCCAATAGTACACATTACTGTGTGCGGTACAAGTGAGTGGCAGGGGAATAAGAACTTGAGTGTTCACCGAATCCTTGGACGCAGCGACGGAGGTATCCTTGGCTCGAGTGGTGTCATGTTTCGGTCAACATGGTGTCACCTTGGAAATTCAGCATGAGAAAAACGGATAGTGCCATGAACTATTGGAAAGATCTTCTTTCATCTTACATGGACCAATGAAGTCAACACTGTCCCAATCATGGAGCTTGTCGGCAACAGTTATTCCGCTGACTTTCCTAACAAAAAGTTTTTCTCCTCTCCCTTCAAGCTTCCCATTCTTCCAACAAAGCCTGAAGTTATTTTTTTTTTAAATTTTCACCGGGGGAGGGGGGGGGGAGCCCCCCACCACCTGAATATACTGCGTAAAGGGGAGCAAAGCCCCTGAATGTCAGATTACAGAGAGGGAGAGTTTACAGAAAGAGAAGGAGAAGGCGAACTAGACATCGTGCTTTTCATCCGGTCCTAAGAACAGTCAGCCAGACATCAATATGGGAACGATCTCCCTCCTTCAGTCTGGCACGCCACAGCACCGCATCGTCCCGACATGCCTTCAGTGTAGCAGCCAGGGACCACGGGTCCTCCCTGAAGACGACAGCGTTCCGTCGTTTCCAGAGCCTCCAACAGCAGAGGAGGACGAAGGAGGCTGGCGAGGCAACGCCGACAGCGGGCGATGCGTCGAAGAGGTGTAGGGACCCCACCGAAGCTCCACCCGGCGAGAGCCCAATACACCGCCAAAACTGCACCGCTAACGGGCAGCCGAAGATCATGTGATCGGCAGTTTCCAGCCCCGCCTCACAGCAGGGGCACTCAGCTTCCGCTGCTGTGAGGATGGTTTTACGGAGGAGCACATCCCTCGTATGGATGCGTGACATGGAGAGGAGCCATCCGAAGAACTTGACGCGCGACGGGGCGCCGGACGACCAGAGGAAGGACGCCGAAGCCGCCTCCACCCCGCCAAATGTCGCAAGGGCATACGCGCCCCTAGCTGAGAAGCCTCCGTCAGGCTTCGCACATAACGTGGCGAGACGGGAGTCTGGCACCTCCCCAGTCAGACAATCCTCCATCATCCGCTGAACAGCAGCACACTCATCAGCGGCCAAGGGGATGAGCCGTGGCACGAGCAAGGCCCGCACACCTAGCCTACGTGCCACCCACACCGAAACCTCCGAACCGGCAGCATGGGAAAAAAGGGCGGGGAAGGCCACCCGGAGCACCCCACAGGCGAGCTAATTGTCATTACCAAAATGAGGTCGCCCGCCCGTACCCCACCTCGACACGCGTGAGAGCCCGGTAGAAGGCAGCAACCCAAGGAGGGCCCCCCAGTGCTCCCCCAAGAGAGGGGAGCGACCGGGGCTCAGGAGGGATCGTCCGTCAAGCGGGCCCCAAACCCAGGAAGCCCATCGGGACGGCACTCTAGAGTGAAGACAATGGAGCAGCTTGAGGAGGAGGCAGTCATACTGAGCCCCCAGAGCGCGAACGCCGAGCCCCCCTTCGGCCTTGGCCCGGCCGACCCGGTCCCAGGCGACAAGGCACTGGGCACCGGAGGCCCGGTCCGCCACGTTCCACAGGAACGCACGCCGCAGCCCATCCAACTTGGCCAGGACAGCCGGCGGGAGCCGCAGGACCGCCATGGCATAGGTAGGAAGGGAGTCCAGGACCGCGTTGATGAGCACCAGGTGCCCCGCGGGGGACAAAAGCCTTGCACGCCATCCCACAAGGTAGCGGTCCACCTTGCCCAGCATCGGGGCAAAGTCGTCGACCTTGAGCTTGTCGCTGGACAACAGCAGACCCAAATAGGTCTGCGGGAAGGTGCCAACGGTGCACCCGAACGTCCCAACTACCGCCGCAAGCACCGCCGCGTCCACATGCATGGGGACGAGGGTGCTTTTGGAGAAGTTGATGACGAGCCCCGTAGCAGCGGCGAATTGGTCGAGGATGACGCGCAGCCTAGCCGTGCCCCCGCCTCAGCATGCATGATGATCAGGGTGTCATCGGCATACTGGAGCACCACCGGCGGCTCCCCCTCGCACAAGGGGTGTCGAAGAGCCCCATCCGATCGGATCATGCGTTGTAGCATGTCGGCGACCAGGAGGAAAAGGTAGGCGGAGATGGGGTCACCCTGCCGCAGGCCCTTGCGAACCGCGAACCAACGGCCGGGGGCCCCGTTGAGCAGCACCGCCGCCTTCGAGGACCGAAGGATGAGATCCATCCAGTCGCACAAAGCAGCCGGGAACCCCCGCACCTCCATGATTCGGCGAAGGCTGAGCCAGGCAATAGAGTCGAAGGCCTTGGCGAAGTCGAGCTTGAACACCAGCGTGGGGCCCCCCACTTGTGGCAGCACTACACCAGCTCCGCCGCGTAGACGAAGTTCTCCGAGATGCTATGCCCGGACAAGAAGCTGGACTGGTCCTTGTCGATGAGGTCGCCGATCTGCCGCTGGAGCCGCGTCGTCAAGCCCTTACAGAGGATTTTCACGTCCCCGTTCTGGAGGGAGACGGGACGGAAATCCCCGGAGGTCGGCACGCTGATACGTCTCCAACGAGGTAGGGGGCGCGCCTACCCCCCCCCCCCAGGCGCGCCCTCCACCCTCATGGGCCCCCTGTTGCTCCAGCGACGTACTCCTTCCTCCTATATATACCTACTTACCCCCAAACGATCAGATACAGAGCCAAAAACCTAATTCCACCGCCGCAACCTTCTGTACCCACGAGATCCCATCTTGGGGCCTGTTCCGGAGCTCCGCCGGAAGGGGCATCGATCACGGAGGGCTTCTACATCAACACCATAGCCCCTCCGATGATGTGTGAGTAGTTTACCTCAGACCTTCGGGTCCATAGTTATTAGCTAGATGGCTTCTTCTCTCTTTTTGGATCTCAATACAATGTTCTCCCCCTCTCTCGTGGAGATCTATTCGATGTAATCTTCTCTTGCGGTGTGTTTGTTGAGACCGATGAATTGTGGGTTTATGATGAAGTTTATCTATGAACAATATTTGAATCTTCTGAATTCTTTTATGTATGATTGGTTATCTTTGCAAGTCTCTTCGAATTATCGGTTTGGTTTGGCCTACTAGATTGATCTTTCTTGCAATGGGAGAAGTGCTTAGCTTTGGGTTCAATCTTGCGGTGTCCTTTCCCTGTGACAGTAGGGGCAGCAAGGCACGTATTGTATTGTGGCCATCGAGGATAACAAGATAGGGTTTTTATCATATTGCATGAATTTATCCCTCTACATCATGTCATATTGCTTAAGGCGTTACTCTGTTCTTATGAACTTAATACTCTAGATGCATGCTGGATAGCGGTCGATGTGTGGAGTAATAGTAGTAGATGCAGGCAGGAGTCGGTCTACTTGTCTCGGACGTGATGCCTATATACATGATCATACCTAGATATTCTCATAACTATGCTCAATTCTGTCAATTGCTCAACAGTAATTTGTTCACCCATCGTAAAATACTTATGCTCTTGAGAGAAGCCACTAGTGAAACCTATGGCCCCCGGGTCTATCTTCATCATATTAATTTTCCAACACTTAGTTATTTCCGTTGCTTTTTATTTTGCTTTGCATCTTTATCATAAAAATACCAAAAATATTATCCTATCATATCTATCAGATCTCACTCTCGTAAGTGACCGTGTAGGGATTGATAACCCCTTATCGCGTTGGTTGCGAGGATTTATTTGTTTTGTGTAGGTGCGAGGGACTCGTGCGTAGCTTCCTACTGGATTGATACCTTGGTTCTCAAAAATTGAGGGAAATACTTACGCTACTTTGCTGCATCACCCTTACCTCTTCAAGGGAAAACCAACGCAGTGCTCAAGAGGTAGCAAGAAGGATTTCTGGCGCCGTTGTCGGGGAGGTCTACGCAAAAGTCAATATACCAAGTACCCATCACAAACCCTTATCTCCCGCATTACATTATTTGCCATTTGCCTCTCGTTTTCCTCTCCCCCACTTCACCCTTGCCGTTTTATTCACCCTCTCTTTTCTGTTCGCCTTCTTCTTTTTGCCCTTCGCTCTTTCTGTCGTTATGTCTGAAATTGGGGAAATTATTGCCAATATGGACAATAATAATATCATGAAAATTCTGATGCTCCTGCTGAAGAACCCCCTACCTTGCATACAAAAAAAATTCGAATTGGTAGTGGTAATATTATTGGAAAAGGGGTTATTCAAGATTTCTTTACTTGTGTCGGTGCTTTGCCTTCTATGGGCGGTTCTATTCTTCATAGAACTAGTAGTTTTGCGGACGCAATTGCCATGCTTATAGTTGAACGTGAAAGGCAATTTATGCACATGCACCCTTACATACAAAGGATTTTCCTAGAATTTTCTTATATAGAGCATTCTTTTGTTAAGCATGCCGCTACTATCTTTTTGGCTCATGAATTCAGATTTATAATAAAAGAGGCCAAAGAAATCTTTGCGCATTATAGGGTGGACGCTGGCCGTCCTCCCATAGAGGCTATCCTCTTTGATCAAGAAGAAATAATGCGTTTTCAATCTCTAGATTATGTTGCTTCCAATGAAAACCTTAGAAAAAAGGTCCCTACCAATGTTCTAGTTGATAGAATTTCTGAACTTAATGATGATTTGGGTATTCGAAATAATGATCTAGGATATTCTCTCGAGTATAGGCTCACAAATTTCTGTCAAAAGAATGCTTATAATGATGAATTGGTTGTGCAATATGAAGGGCCGAAGGAGGAACCTATACCTCCTAAAATTGATCTTGGGGACTTTTGTCCCATTAAATTTAGCCCGTTTGATTACTTTTGTTTGCCTGGAAGAAAACTTGCTGCCGAACGTAGAGAGTATGAAATGAGTTTCACTGATCTATCCTATTACTATGGCAATACCTAGATCTAACCTTGCTTTTATGCCTAGCTAGGGGCGTTAAACGATAGCGTTTGTTGGGAGGCAACCCAATTTTATTTTTAGTTTTTTTGCTTTTTGCTTCTGTTTAGGAATAAATATTTGATCTAGCCTCTGGTTAGATGTGTTTTTATATTTTAATTAGTGTTTGTGCCAAGTTAAACCTATAGGATCTTCTTGGATGATAGTTATTTGATCTTGCAGAAATTTCCAGAAACTTTCTATTCACGAAAATAATTGTTAAAAATCACCAGAACGTGATAAAATATTGATTCCAATTGCTGCTGATTAATAAACAAATTGTCTAGGTCTTCCTATTTTGGCTGATTTTTTGGAGTTCCAGAAGTTTGCGTTAGTTATAGATTACTACAGACTACTCTGTTTTTGACAGATTCTGTTTTTCGTGTGTTGTTTGCTTATTTTTGATGAATCTATGGCTAGTAAAAGAGTTTATAAACCATAGATAAGTTGGAATACAGTAGGTTTAACACCAATATAAATAAAGAATGAGTTCATTACAGTACCTTGAAGTGGTCTTTTGTTTTCTTTCGCTAACGGAGCTCACGAAATTTTCTGTTAAGTTTTGTGTTGTGAAGTTTTCAAGTTTTGGGTGAAAGATTTGATGGATTATGGAACAAGGAGTAGCAAGAGACTAAGCTTGGGATGCCCATGGCACCCCCAAGATAATCTAAGGACACCAAAAAGCCAAAGCTTGGGGATGCCCCGGAAGGCATCCCCTCTTTCGTCTACTTCCATCGGTAACTTTACTTGGAGCTATATTTTTATTCACCACATGATATATGTTTTGCTTGGAGCGTCTTGTATGATTTGAGTCTTTGTTTTTTAGTTTACCACAATCATCTTTGCTGTACACACCTTTTGAGAGAGACACACATGATTCGGAAATTATTAGAATACTCTATGTGCTTCACTTATATCTTTTGAGTTATATAGTTTTGCTCTAGTACTTCACTTATATCTTTTAGAGCACGGTGGTGGATTTGTTTTATAGAAACTATTGATCTCTCATGCTTCACTTAGATTATTTTGAGAGTTTTAAATAGCATGGTAATTTGCTTAAATAATCCTAATATGCTAGGTATTCAAGATTAGTAAAAACATTCTTATGAGTGTGTTGAATACTAAGAAAAGTTTGATCCTCGATAATTGTTTTGAGATATAAAGATGGTGATATTAGAGTCATGCTAGTTGAGTAGTTGTGAATTTGAGAAATACTTGTGTTAAAGTTTGTGATTCCCGTAGCATGCACGTATGGTGAACCATTATGTGATGACGTCGGAGCATAATTTATTTATTGATTGCCTTCCTTATGAGTGGCGGTCGGGGACGAGCGATGGTCTTTTCCTACCAATCTATCCCCCTAGGAGCATGCGCGTAATACTTTGCTTTGATAACTTGTAGATTTTTGCAATAAGTATATGAGTTCTTTATGACTAATGTTGAGTCCATGGATTATACGCACTTTTCTTCCTTCCACCATTGCTAGCCTCTCTAATACCGCGCACTTTTTGCCGGTATCATACACCCACCATAAACCTTCCTCAAAACAGCCACCATACCTACCTATTATGGCATTTCCATAGCCATTCTGAGATATATTGCCATGCAACTTACACCGTTCCGATTACTATGACACGCTCCATCATTGTCATATTACTTTGCATGATCATGTAGTTGACATCGTATTTGTGGCAAAGCCACCGTTCATAATTCTTTCATACATGTCACTCTTGATTCATTGCATATCCCGGTACACCGCCGGAGGCATTCATGTAGAGTCATATTTTGTTCTAAGTATTGAGTTGTAATTGTTGAGTTGTAAGTAAATAAAAGTGTGATGATCATCATTTTTAGAGCATTGTCCCAAGTGAGGAAAGGATGATGGAGACTATGATTCCCCCACAAGTCGGGATGAGACTCTGGACGAAAAAAAAAGAAGAGGCCACGAAAAAAGGCCCAAAAAAATGAGAGAAAAAGAGAGACGGGACAATGTTACTATCCTTTTACCACACTTGTGCTTCAAAGTAGCACCATGATCTTCATGATAGAGAGTCTCTCATTTTATCACTTTCATATACTAGTGGGAATTTTTCATTATAGAACTTGGCTTGTATATTCCAATGATGGGCTTCCTCAAAATGCCCCAGGTCTTCGTGAGCAAGCGAGTTGGATGCACACCCACTTAGTTTCTTTTGTTGAGCTTTCATATACTTATAGCTCTAGTGCATCCGTTGCATGGCAATCCCTACTCACTCACATTGATATCTATTGATGGGCATCTCCATAGCCCGTTGATACGCCTAGTTGATGTGAGACTATCTTCTCCCTTTTTGTCTTCTCCACAACCACCATTCTATTCCACATATAGTGCTATGTCCATGGCTCACGCTCATGTATTGAGTGAAGATTGAAAAAGTTTGAGAACACCAAAAGTATGAAACAATTGCTTGACTTGTCATCGGGGTTGTGCATGATTTAAATACTTTGTGTGGTGAAGATAGAGCATAGCCAGACTATATTATTTTGTAGGGATAACTTTCTTTGGCCTTGTTATTCTGAGAAGACATAATTGCTTAGTTAGTATGCTTGAAGTATTATTATTTTTTATGTCAATATTAAACTTTTGTCTTGAATCTTTCGGATCTGAATATTCATACCACAATTAAGAAGAATTACATTGAAATTATGCCTAGTAGCATTCCACATCAAAAATTCTATTTTTATCATTTACCTACTCGAGGACGAGCAGGAATTAAGCTTGGGGATGCTTGATACGTCTCCAGCGTATCTATAATTTTTGATTGCTCCATGCTATATTATCTTCTGTTTCGGACATTATTGGGCTTTATTATTCACTTTTATATTATTTTTGGGACTAACCTATTAACCGGAGGCCCAGCCCAGAATTGCTCTTTTTTGCCTATTTCAGAGTTTCGCAGAAAAAGAATATCAAACGGAGTCCAAACGGAATGAAAACTTCGGGAACGTGATTTTCAGAACGAACATGATCCAGGAGACTTGGACCCTAATAAGTCAAGGAAGCTTCGAGGAAGCCATGAGGTAGGGGGCGCGCCTACCCCCCCCCCCCCCCCCAGGCGCGCCCTCCTCCCTCGTGGGCCCCCTGTTGCTCCATCGACGTAGTCCTTCCTCCTATATATACCTACGTACCCCCAAACGATCAGATACGGAGCCAAAAACCTAATTCCACCGCCGCAACCTTTTGTACCCACGAGATCCCATCTTGGGGCCTGTTCCGGAGCTCCGCCGGAAGGGGCATCGATCACGGAGGGCTTCTACATCAACACCATAGCCCCTCCGATGATGTGCGAGTAGTTTACCTCAGACCTTCGGGTCCATAGTTACTAGCTAGATGGGTTCTTCTCTCTTTTTGGATCTCAATACAATGTTCTCCCCCTCTCTCGTGGAGATCTATTCGACGTAAGCTTCTCTTGCGGTGTGTTTGTTGTGACCGATGAATTGTGGGTTTATGATCAAGTTTATCTATGAACAATATTTGAATCTTCTGAATTCTTTTATGTATGATTGGTTATCTTTGCAAGTCTCTTCGAATTATCGGTTTGGTTTGGCCTACTAGATTGATCTTTCTTGCAATGGGAGAAGTGCTTAGCTTTGGGTTCAATCTTGCGGTGTCCTTTCCCAGTGACAGTAGGGGCAGCAAGGCACGTATTGTATTGTTGCCATCGAGGATAATAAGATGGGGTTGTTTATCATATTGCATGAATTTATCCCTCTACATCATGTCATATTGCTTAAGGCGTTACTCTGTTCTTATGAACTTAATACTCTAGATGCATGCTGGATAGCGGTCGATGTGTGGAGTAATAGTAGTAGATGCAGGCAGGAGTCGGTCTACTTGTCTCGGACGTGATGCCTATATACATGATCATACCTAGATATTCTCATAACTATGCTCAATTCTGTCAATTGCTCAACAGTAATTTGTTCACCCATCGTAAAATACTTATGCTCTTGAGAGAAGCCACTAGTGAAACCTATGGCCCCCGGGTCTATCTTCATCATATTAATTTTCCAACACTTAGTTATTTCCGTTGCTATTTATTTTGCTTTGCATCTTTATCATAAAAATACCAAAAATATTATCATATCATATCTATCAGATCTCACTGTCGTAAGTGACCGTGTAGGGATTGACAAACCCTTATCGCGTTGGTTGCGAGGATTTATTTGTTTTGTGTAGGTGCGAGGGACTCGCGCGTAGCTTCCTACTGGATTGATACCTTGGTTTTCAAAAAATGAGGGAAATACTTACGCTACTTTGCTGCATCACCCTTTCCTCTTCAAGGGAAAACCAACACAGTGCTCAAGAGGTAGCACACGCCCTCCTTCTTGGGCAGCAAGGCGATGCAGGCCCTGTTGATCCTGTCGAGGCGCGCGGAGCCGGAGTGGACGTCGTCGAAGAAGCGCTGCAGGTCTCCCGCGACAGCCGGCCAGGCAGCCTGGTAGAAGGATGGACCGAGCCCGTCCGGGCCGGGGGCGCTAGACCGGTCCAGAGCGAAGACAGCCTCCCGGATCTCGGCCCGGGAGAACGGTGCCACGAACGGCTCCCCGTCGACGGCTGGCGCAGCGGCGTAGAACACGGCCAAGTCGAAGCCCCAAGAGGTGGTGGGGGTTCGGCCAAGAAGGTTGGAGTAGTAACGCCGCAGCGCCGCCTCCTTAGCATTTGGACGGCGAGTTCGACCCGGTCGACGGCGACCACCCGGATGGCATTCCCGCGACGTCTCTGGGACGCGCGGTTATGAAAATAGTCGGTGTTCTCATCACCCTCGAGAATAGCACGACACTTCCCCCGTTGCCGCTAGAAAGCAGCCTGGCGCGCGACCGAATCCGCCAGCGCGAGCCGGGCATCCCCCCGCAGATCGTACTCGGCGGGGGAGAGCCGCGGGTGCTCCTCCAGAAAGTCTAGCAGATCAATCAAGAACTTGCAATTGTTATCAAAAACAGGAACGAACTTATGTTGTCGTTTCCATACCTTGGCGGCCGACCTGAGGCATTTCTTCTGGCGAGCAAGACGGGTAGCGGCACAGGGAGAGGGTGGAACGCGCGACCAAGACGGTAAAACCGAGGGAAGGAAACCGGGATCCAAAAGCCAAGAGTTCTCAAAGAAAAAACGACTCGCCGAGGGAAGACCAGTCGAGGCGGTGACCACCAGTGAGAAGTCGTCCGAGGTGGTCCTAGGGCGCGAGGCGAGGGTCGAGTCAGGAAAGAGAGAGTCCCAAGCCGCGTCAAAGAAAGCCCGGTAGAGCCGAGCGAGAGTAGGAGGGTCACGTTTATTAGACCAGGTGAACAAGCGATCCAAGAGGGGGAGTTCCAGCCAGGCCAGGGCGTTAATCAGAGCGTCGAACCGGTCGTTGTTTTTCTCACGAGGTAACCGGATGAGATTGAAGTCACCCACGATCAGCCGCGGTCCAAGGATGGAAGGCGAGAGGTCGTGCATGTCGGCAACAAACCCCCCAGTAAGAGAGTGATCGGCGGGGGCATAAACGTTAGTGATGGAAAAGGCGAGGTCGGAGGCCGTGGACGCGAACGAGGTGGTAAGGGAGAAACGCGACCTAGCGCAAGCGACGAGCGTAAGGAGACGGGGGTCCCAAGCAGTGACCACCGCACCACGCGTCCCGTCGGCGTTCTTAGAAAGAAACTCAGAGAGGGAAACGGGAAGGAAGGAGCGTGCTTTGTGCCCGTCCAGAGTCGCGAGCTTGGACTCTTGGAGGCACGCAACAGCCGGAGCCGCAGCAGAGATAGAGTTACGGACAAGGTTGCACTTATCCGCATCTCCAAGGCCTTGCACGTTCCAGAAAAGAAAGGACATTTTTTTAACGTGATTAACCATGGGAACCAACGGGCACCCAAGGAGAGATACAGACGCACACACCACAACTGAAGGAAGATACAAAGCCACCCAAACTGGCGGGACAAAGAGGAGGACAAGGCAGGAGCTGGGCACGAACAACACCAGCAACAACGCACTTAGCACGGCCACTAATCATGGAGAGGAGGCGGCACCGAGGAAGCCTTGAGAGCAGCGGCAGCCCGCAGCCCCGCGACAGAAGCAGAGGACAGCGGCTGCACCACCGCGTCGAGGACACGGTCGCGGGCAGCCTTGGCCTGAAGACGGGGCGAGCACCCGATCAGCGCGTCCTTGAGAGCACGGCGTCTAACCCCCTTGTCCGCAATCGGAACGAACGCGCCAGTATCCGCACGGGCCAAGCGCGCGCTGCGGCGCCCCACCCCGCCGATATCAGCGGTCTCCTGGACAGCGGGAGGAGCAGGCGTGGGGGCATCCAAACGGGGGGACCCACCCCCATGCATGGCCATGCAGGGCACGTCGTCGGCCAGGTCCACGATGGGCACCGAAGAGCAAGAGGCGGGCGAGCCCGACAGGGGCACCGTCCAGGCCCCGTCCCTACCCGCACCATCCGGGAACCCTAGGCGAGCGACGGAGCCGGGTAGAGGGGGGGGGGGGGGGGGGGGGGCGCCAAGGACCCGAAGGACGGAGTCGAGGGAAACGTTGGCTCCCCCGCCGCCGTAGAACCTGCCGACCGGGCGGAAGGCGGGAATAGCCGCATCGCCGTGGCGGCGTGCCCCATCAGGCCTGTTGTGGGCGAAGGGGGGCGGAGGGAAGCGGAAGTACGGCACGTACTCGCCATTGTCATCGAAGGAGCGCGACATAGGCCAGACCGCGGCCGGCTCGATGGAGATGGCCCGCGTCGCCCACGGCCCGCCCCACGGCCAGACGTCGCACGGGATGTCCCTCGTACGTTCCAGGAGCATGACCACCCGAATCGTGGCGAGCTCGTGGCCGGAGAGGGCGCGCGGGTCGACCTCCAGGACGCGACCAAAGCCGGAGAAGGCGGCGGGGATGCAGGTCGGCGTCACAAACTCAGCGGGGAAGCCCGTGGCCGCCGGGAGGGCGCACTGACGAGCGCGCTGCGGCACTCGCCCGTACAGCTCTCCGCGGTGGAGGTCGATGCGCGCGCCCTGGTAAGGCAGGGGCTGGCGACCATGTCGACCGACGAGGGCACCATGTCGAAGGAGAGGTGCCCTAGGTCTCGAAGCATGGCAGCCTGGACCCGCGGCCGTCGCATTGATGAATGCGTTAGGCGGTTCAATGGAGACCACAGCGAGGCGGAGCGCGGCCTCGATGTCGCCGGCAGGCATGAAGACGTCCATGGCGTCCGGGCACTGCGACTCGGCCGCGACAGACCCCCCGCTGCCCGAGGAGACCTCGGAACCGGAGGAGGAGAGGCGCGATGAGCTGCGCGACGACGGTGGACCTCGAGGCTGGAGCAGCTCCGGTGGCGGCGCAGGGGCCGCCAAGGCGACCACCACCGGTTGCGGGTGTCCCAGCTCAGCTTCCGCGGACGGAGGACAGCGGAGACGAACACACCACCCCATCCAACGAGATATCCCGTGGGGAGGGCGAGGGGGACCGAGCCTGCGAACTGGATTCTCCCACGTCAAGACGACTCGGAGCGAGGGTGGGCAGAGAGGAGGGACGTCGGGCCGCCGAAGGGTAGGGGGTTTGGCGGCGGGGAGGGGGCGGCGGGGGGGGGGGGGGGGGGGGGGGGGGGGTGGAGCGTGGAGGAAACATGGCAGGGCGCGGGGGGGCCATGGGACAGGATCTGGACCGAGCTCGGTGGCCGGAGCGACTGCAACGGCGGCAGCGCACCGGATCCCGGCAGTCCTTCACGTAGTGGAGCGAGGAGAGACAACGGAAGCAACCACGAAGGGAGAGAGGAGGAGAAGGGCGCGGTTTGGGGCGGGGGGGGGGGGGGGGGGGGGGCAGCTGGGGATAATAACGCAGAGCGATACGGGCTCTCATAGCCATCCCGGGGAGCGTAGCGATTGGGGGAGGCAGGGGGTTCAATCCCACCGCGGGCCCGTACATTAAAAGCCCTGTCGCTGTCCGGGGCAGACGACGCGGCGCGGGACAGTTTGAAATCCTCCTGGGCAGCGGCAACCGGATAACCCGCTCCCTCACCCGCGGCAGCAGTAACTACCGCCAGCGACCCCGCGCCAGGGCCAGGCAAATCGCTGGGCGAAACGTGGCTAGCGAGGGGACAGGGCAGGATGCCAGGGAGGAGAGACCTAGGAGGAGGCGAGCGCCTTATGGCCGAAATGCTATGCCCACACCCATGCGCATTCACCCGCGCCTTGAAGGCGGCAGGTGGGGGAGCGGCCACACGGGCCCCGAGAGCCAGCTCAGCCGCAGCATGCGCCTCGGCCACCGACATAAACAGCCGGAGCTGCACCGCCGCCGAAGCCCCAACTCCGGTCTCGACCATGAGCCGGGCCACAGCCTCGCAAGCAACCTGGACAAAGAAGACCAGGGGCTCGACACTCACGGCGACAAGGCGGGCAGGGCGCGCACAGAAGAAGATGGATACGAGAGTGGAAACAGAGACGACAGAGAGATGGGTGGCCATCACCGGGACCGTGATCCACACCGTCCCGGGGCTGAGAGACGAGCAATGCCGATGGGGGAAGAGAACACTGGACCGAAGGGTGGAGAAGACGCGATCCTGGAAGGCTTTACCTGGTCGAGGCACGACGCGGAAGACTCTCCCTGCTTCACTGACCTTCTTGCGGCCGCCGGAGCCATCAGGGCGACCGCCAAGGGACGGAGCGGACGGCGAGGTGGCTGGAGAGGGGCTGGGTGGTGGCGGAGGGGTTGGCAGGGTAGGCGGTGGGAGGACGCCGGCGAGATCGCCCGACATCCCCTCTCCTTTTTACCAGCTCTAACGCGGGGGGCCAGGTGCTTTTCCTCTTCAGAAATTACAAGTACATGATGTCAGGTACGTGCACAAGGTAAATCGAATGTTTTCGGTGACACTTCTAGTGACATGAGAATGGCAAATTAGTGGACACACACGATAATTTTCTGTCAAGAAATAAACTGAAGCACGAGTTGCCATACTTGCTAACTAAAGTTTTTCATCTTCGCGACAGTAAAGTTTCCATTGAAAACGTTCGACTTTCCCTGTGCACGTACCTTCATATCTTGTGTTGTTCCCTGGTTGTGCCTGGTTGGTGGGCCGAGACATCGTGAAGTGAGCCCATGGCACATGTGGATCGAAAAAGCTAGCTCCCTGACCTGGAAAATGCGTAAAACATATGATCAGAGGACACATGCCTGGAAATAAATCTTGATGACCTCAAAGATGGTCAGTCATGGTTGTTGGTTTAGAAGACTGGTGTTAGCGGGTTCATGGTAACCGATGTGTGAGTGTGAGATTTGTTGGGTTTAGTTTCACATTGATTTTCGATGGAGGCTGAGCATGACTTCTATCAGGCTAGTAATTTGGAGAGGAGTGGACCTAAGGCATCTCATAAGTTGTGTTGCTCTTCGATTGGTTTAAGTTGGTGGGCTAAGACACCCGTGAAGTCAGCCCATGACACAAGTGGGTCTAAAACGCTTGTTAGTGGATCGAGGATTGTGTAACACTAAGCATAGAAGCAACATATACCAATGCACACAAGAAAACTGTAAATGCATATCGAAGATATTTTAACTCAAATGGTGTAGTAGATACTATATCCTTTGCCATTTGATAAGCAACTAGAAATAATTGTCTCATTTTTTTCAAGTCTTGTGCTAAATAACATTTTACTCATGTGACATACTATTGTTCTTTCTTTTTTGGCTTAGTAATGTCATATTATCTTTTGTTCCCTTCATTTCAAAATAATTGAAGTTCTAGAATTTCCCTATGTCAAATTTTGTTAATCACTTTCTTTTTCAGAAACACACTAGTCACCGACCGAGTTTGTATAAAGATATTTCAGCAGTTACAAAACCAGTTTTGCTTCATTGGATTAGATATTGTAGATCTTTGTGGATTGTTCTACTTGTCGAACTTAGAAAATTTCGGCTTAGAAAAATCCTGGAACTTTAGTAACTCTAGTTTGGCAGAAAGCGAAACGTGTGGCAAGGCAAATCTATTGGACAAAATTTTGATTTGCAAACTGTGTGTTATACCGGGGCACACACTTCAGCAGAAAGACACAGGTGCGTCAAAGTTGTCAGAATTACGACTCAAGTCTTAGAATCTTACGACCTTGCGATCCAAACTAGCCCCTCCAATTCTAAGATCTTGCTCAAAGAATCTAAGTTTCTACGATCCTAGTAGTTATGATTCTACGATTCACGGTCCAACCAATGGAGCTCCGATCTGATTCAGAATCTGGATTCTGACAACTTTGATGTGCGTGATAACGCACACGAGTCAGCTTGTCGTATCATTTTGGTACATGCTTCAAAATGTTCTAATATTTTAAAGTGTAATTCAAGAATACTCTCACATTTTATTTTTATTAGTTTAAGTTGTTTATGTAGCACCTAGTAATTCATTTATTTAACAAAATTACCTCAACAATCGTGCGGTGTATCGTCTAGTTAGTTTTGTTTTTCGCACGTTCAGCAGGGAAACTGTTAATCCATATCAATGAAATTGTACACACGTGACTTACCTCTGTATGGAAAGAGGACCCGGCCGTTAACATATACACATATATACGTACTGTTACACACTAATCAGATCTTCATTAATTGAGATGATAGGATCATCTGAACGATAGCATTTTCAAGACCTATTGTCAGCGGACTATGACATAATTCTGAACCAGAGGCAGGCGAAATGAAACGAAATCCAGTACCCTTAGCAGTAATATCCAGGGTCTTCCGGTGCTAGCAAGTAATAACAGGTCGAGTGTGGTTTTTTGTAGCTCGAGCTTCACGGTACCTTTTATCATGGCCGTTGAGACTATGCTCAGCTGCATCGGGATACATGCAGAGATTCGTACTGTCGCCTGTTGAGTCCCAAACCATTTACAGGAGCGGCGCGCTTATCCTGTCTTTTGACCGTGACCGAGGCATGCAACAAGGCCTAGGTGACAAGCACACACACACTGTTTCTATCTCTCCTCACGCTTCTCTTTCTCTTTCTCTTTCATTGGCTCTCTTTTGTAAATTCAGAGCTAGCGGGCAGTGGAGCATGGCAAGGCACAGCAAATCAGAGCCAGGAGGGCGATGCTGCGGGCGAGGGAAGAAGATGAAGGGGCCATGATCAATGCCCTGTCCCTAGATTCCGCTCTCTTTTGTAGCGACGGTAGGAGAGTACTATCATTGGTAGGCAAGTTCGCTTCTTGGTCTAAGCACACACGCTGTAGTACGACAGTCAAAAGTCATCCCGAGTGGTGTCTGTCGACTCCGTACGTGTGTCCACGTTCAACATGCATTGCATGTTAACGTTTTCTGATTTGCTTTCCCAAGAGACCGGTCAAAGTCTTCTGATTTGTTTTTGTTGAATAACGTATTAGGAAATATAGGTTAGATTAGAAAATATTCTAGCTTACCTTATACTCCAAGTAGATTATGTACTCCTATATATATGCCCACGAGGCTCAAGCAATACAACGAATTATTCCATCATAAGCCCTCTCTCCCATCTAACATGGTATCTATCGCAAGTCGATCCTAAACCCTAGCCGCCGCCGCTTCCGCACCCGCGCGCCGCCCTCGGGACGGTCGGCCTCCATGACCGCAACCGGGGGCCGCGCCGCCCGTACCTAAGGTTCGTCCGCCGGTCGTGTTGACCGGCTGCCCTAGAGAGTCTTTTCCCCGAGCCTTGCTCCGGGGTTTTCTCTCTTCCGCCGGTCATCTTGATCGCGCGATTTCCTTTTGGTTTTCCGATCTATTCTTGATCGGTTTGCGTCGCCCACCGCCGCCGTCGACCCCGAGCGCCTCTACTCCGACCCCGGCGCGACCAGCCAGCCTCTCCTCCGACCCGGCGGCCACGCTCGCCATGGCGGCCCGTCAGGGCCAGCCGCCGTCCGCGCGTCGGTCCGCCCGTCGCCCTGCGCCGGCCATCACCGCCCTGCTCCGATGGGGACACCTGCATCGCCCCGACCCGGCGTCCTCGCGCCATGCGACGGCCAATCATAGCCGTCGCTCGCGCACCGGCCCGCCCATCGATCCACATCACCCGCCTCCGCCGTGTCTGCACGGCGGCCGACGGTCTACATCGCCGGCCTCTTCCTTGGCTGCGTCGGCACGGCTGCGTCAGGCTCGTCGGCTGCCTCAACTCGGGCGCCGCTGCTCCGTTGATCGCTCGGTCCTCGCTGCCCGGGCGCCGACGTTCCTTTGGCAGCCCGGGTGCCGGTGCTGACAAGCTCGTCCGCACGACGTCCCACGCTGTCCGTCGTCGCCGGCTTCATCTCAGACTCCGCCGCCATCACGCCTTCACCGAGCGGCGTCCCCGACCTCGCGCGCGGTCGGCTTGATCACCCGCTCGCCGCCGCAATCCGCCTCATCTACGCCGCGCGACCGACCTGGCCCATCGGTTACGCGCGCCTACGCAGGTCCCGTGAAGATCGTCCCCGAGTTCAGCGCACCTCTCCACCGATCTAGCATCGGGCTGCTGCTGCGTCACCCCGTCGGGCCGCAGCGCCGCCGCCCCCGTGGTTCTCCTCGCGGCTGCATCAACTCGTGTGTCGCCGTTGCGTCGCCCCTTCGGGCCGTAGTGTCGCGATACGCGGTCCCCGCCGCCGCCCCGAGGCCATCCCCGCGGTTGCACCGACTCGCGAACCGCCGTTGTGTCACCCCCTCGGGTCGCAGCGTCGCGGCCCGCGGTCCCCGCCGCCGCCCAGAGGTCTTCCTGCCGTCGCCCCGACCCGCCTGCCGCCGCTGTGTCACCCCTTCGGGCCGTAGCGCCGCGGCCCGCGGTCCGCTCCGCCGTCACCGTGCGTCAACCTCCCATGGTATGCGTTGCGCCGTCTTCCTTGGCGCGGGAACGCCACCTTCCGCGCCGGTCTTCGTCACGTTGTCAGGGTTCTTAGCCTACTTCGAGCACCGCCGCCGCATTCCTAACCCACCGCCGCCGCCGTCAGGCCGCCGCTGCCGCTCTTCTCTGGTCGTCGCTGCCGCTACCTTCGTAGCCGCCGCCGCCGCCCGTCATCCCCTTCGTCTTCGTCCAAGCACCAGCCCGTCGCCAGCGTCGCCGTCATTTACCCCGACCACTTCGTTTACTCCGACCACCGTTGGTGACATCGGCCCCGCGCCGATGGATGCCGCAATCGTCGTCGAGTTCTTCTCTGCTGGCCCCTCAGACTTCTCCGACATGGCGTACAGCTCGTGTAGGTCCCTCGTCTATGCATGCCCGGTGATGGCAACACCGAAGCGTGCCTTCGTCCACGACGTGTCCCCGGGCCTGGCAAGCCTGGTGCGGCGCTTCGTCAACTTCGTCTTCGTCCGTTTACGCATGCCCGATGCTAGCAACACCGGTGCGTGCCTTCGTCTACGATATGTTCCCCGACTTGCCAACCCCGGCGCGACGCGTCATGAACAATGTCTTCTCCCCGGCGCACCACTACTTCGACACCATTGCGCCCATGCTAACTCGGCGCCCCCTTGCGCCCGCGGCTCCACGGCGACTTCCTCGACACCGGCTACCCCGACTCGACATCGACCATGGCATTCTTCGCACGGCTACCTCGACCACGGCTCCACCACCCACGCTCTCGGCTACATCGACAAACGGCATAAAGGGCTACCGCATGCTTGAGCAACCTCGTTGGTTTCCACTCCAGCCATGACTCCACGATGCGTCAACCGTTACGACTGTGGGAGGGTGTCCGTCGGCTTGCCTTCGGATTCTTCTCCAGTCTCACCGTCTGCGTCGCTATCGTTGTGACTGCGGGGGGGATATTGAGTAACGTGATTGTATTAGGAAACATAGGTTAGACTAGGAAATATTCTGGCTTGCCTTGTACTCCAAGTAGATCATGTACTCCTATATATATGCCCACGAGGCTCAAGCAATACAACGAATTATTCCATCATAAGCCCTCTCTCCCTTCTAACAGTTTTTTAAGTGCGTGGCCATCAAATTAAAGGAATATAGGTGAAAACATCACCAACAACACACATTTGATGATTCGAAACTGGCATCCTTGAAGATAGTTTCTCTTATATGAATATAAGAAACAGACTTGTCAGGAGACGCCGTCTTGGGAGGCTTGGGTGTTGGGGGGAGAGTTGCTGTGGCTGATGGGCTCCGCGTATGAGCTCCAGCAGCGGCAACGGTGTCGATGTTGGCAAGAGGAGCGGCGTTCTATATACCGCGTTGACGACAATGGTTCTTTGCGGCATGATGCAGCTGAGTCCCGGTGACAGATGCGTCTGGATGGACGAGCGTAGAGCGGTGGCGCCGTTGGACACCGTGGTGGCTTCTACGGATGGCGGGACTCACAAGAATGATGCGGTTCTCTTTCCTGAAGATGGGTTAGTGGTTCGATGATGGTGGCACCTTCTAAAACGTGTGCATGCGGTGTACGCTTTAGGTTTGCTGCTCTCATTGTAGGTTCCGATACGTTGTACGGATGGATCAGAGACGACAACGGCTGTAGATATGGAGTGAGAGCACTCCTCATTATCAAGGTTGTACATTTGAGTAATGGCTTCATGTGACTTGATGTATGTTCTTATGAGACATTTGTTGAAAAATGAATAAAGATGGTTGTGGGGTTTTAACCTCCTTTATAAAAAACAGACTTATGACTTTTGATCTCTACTGGATCGGAGGTACAGTCACTCATAAAAGAATCCTAAAAGCCAGGTTCACAAGTATAAATGTACATGGGTGTACACAAGTGTCTGCATTTATAATGTGTGTTTCTCAAAAATTATGTGCACAGTGTCATGTGCATAGCACGACCTTTATATTTTCTTCGTTTCTTTTTAATTTACATATAAAGTTTGGTCAAAGTCAAGCTTTATCAAGGTTGACTAACTTTATATCAAATAATATCAACATTCACAATATGAAATCAATATTATCAGATGCGTCATGAAATGTATTTTCATACTATATAGTTTTATTATTATAGATATTTATATTTTTTATATAAATTTGGTCAAACTTTGTGTAGTTTGACTTTGACCAAATTTTATACGTGAAGTAAAAAGAAATGAAGAGAGTAAATATGTACGCTAATATCATTATTTATCGTCTCAATTACTTAGGACCATGATCAACCATACATAGACGAAAATAATATATGAGCGGCACTGTTTCATGCATAATTAAATGGCGTCCCTAACAGCTTGCTGCAGGGTCTTGCGGTGCGGCGCCAGTGCTGACATCTCCGGCATGGGCGGCGGTGGCGGCGGAGGATGGACCGGAGGCATTGGAACTGGAGTTGGTGACGGAGACACCTGGCCACCTGGCACCGGCGGCGGAGGACTCGTTGGCTCACGGCTTCCGTCAAGAGCAACTGCGTGCATATGCATGAGCATGAACCATCAATCATCACCCCAAACATAAATACGTACTGCATGCTCAATACACACATGATGTGCCGACGTGGGTTTACTAGCTAGTAGTAGTACATAGTAGTCATTGGTTACCTCTTGCCGCCGCCGAGCATGACAGGGAACAGCATATCAGAGCAAGGATCACAACGCTGCGTACCAAGGACCAAGGAGGAGGAGTGGAACGCTTCATGATGTGTTCTCTTTGTGCATGCATGTCTTGTGTTTTATAGCTAACGCAAATACAGCTGCCTACGCGCACTCTGACTACAGTGACAATTACTAGTATATATTATTGGTCTGGGAGACTTATGCATGGTCAAAGTCTTCCCTTGGGTCAACAGGCAGGGCATCTTTGGAAATTTTAGCTTGAGAACAAAGAATTGGTGGCGAGCACTGTTGGAAACATATTCCTCTCCCTCGTCTTGTATGGACCAAGGAGTCAACAGTATCGGCTATGCCAATCATGCAGCTTGTCGGCACCACAGAAAAAAAGATAAGAGTTTCTTCGAATTGCTAGCTTATTACAAGACTTGTTTTTCCAGTCGAATTTCTCACGACATGTTCTTTCGGCCGGTTTTGGCGACCGCTCATTGGGGAGCCTCCCAGCGGTTCGGTTTGTTCGTCTTGTTTTTTTGTCCGGTTTTTCGTGAAAAAAAAGTTCGTCAAAACCTATAGACATGAAATTCAGTTTTGAAGATCTTGACACGAAGAATCCAATGATGAAAACAGTTCAAGATTTGGATGCACGGTTTAAGAGATAAAACGTTTTGAATAAACGGGATGTACGAAAAAGGGAAAACTCCCCGGTGGTGACAAGTGTCGCGCATGCAGTGCATCACTTGTCGCAATCTAAGGAGATGGAAGTGACCTTGGAAAGCAGTACTCGTTCATTAGTGGTTTCGGGTCAGGTGCCTCAAAAAAGTATTGTTTAAGTCCGAATCTTTTTGCTCAAGCCAGCAGTAGCCCATGTAAAACGGCCCAGTTTGTTCTATTTTTTTGGCTAGCTTAGAACAGCCCATGTAAAAAGGCTCGGTTTGTTCCTTTTTTTTCATTTTTCTAGCTTGGAACAGCCCACGTGAAAGGCTACTGGCAGGCTGGAGCATGCCACATTCCACACACAAAGGCCTGGCCTGATCAATCAATTTATTTTAAGATTCCCTCAAAAAATAAAATAAGAAGTGCATGTGTGTATGTGTTGTGTGTGCGCGCAGAGAGACACACACACACACACACACACACACACACAGAGAGAGAGAGAGAGAGAGAGAGAGAGAGAGAGAGAGAGAGAGGGGCAACACCATTGATATGAGATGTCAACCAATTTTAACTGGTCGAGAAACGAATAGTCACCAACATTCTTATTTTGTTGTTTGAACACATAGTATAACATGGAAGTACATATATGCTGGTTACACTACTATATCATTGGTTTTGCATATTGTGGATAAGTGCAAGTTGTATGCATTTTCTGTGAGAGTTTCTTGTCACTATTTCTTTTAAATTCATTTTCTCATTTTCTTTCTTCATTCAGGGTAATAGCAATGCGCTAAATTCATACTTCAGCAAAACATTTCTATTTTCTAACGATTTTATTTTTCATTTTTTTAACCCAAAACAAGGCATGACAAAGATAAGTACATAATATATGCCTGTTTTTTCATATTATCAAACAGTGCAAGTTCTATGAAATTTGTATGCGTATTTTCATCATGATTTTCTTTAAGTTTATTTTTCATTTTATTTTTCCTTTTAGGTAACACCAATGACCTTGATCAATTCTGCCTTAGAAAAATAGTTTTTATTGCTTTATTATGTCTTAGATTTTGCTGATATTTATTCAATTTTTTTACCTCTGGATTTTCTTATACATTTGTGCATGTGAGGATGTGTTCAATGCCGTAATCTTGTAACACTATTCAATTTTTTCTTCAGGAACATCAAATAGAACTCGTTTTCAAAACAATTTCTACATAAATTATAAATAAATAAATATTAACCTCGCACTAGTTTACACTTGTTCTTCTACGGGACAGAATAATGCAAGTTTTGTCTAATTCAAGCACAACTTTTCAATTTAGTTTAATTCCTGCATATAAAAAAAGAGTCTGACAATAATATTCATGATTGTTCATGTTACGCTTAGCTGTGTAATATTAATTTCTTTCTTTAAATTATGTTGTTTCATTTAGGGTTAAGGCACTCCCATTATCCATTCTCCCATGGAAATAAGTTTGTTATTCTTTATTTTTTTATCTTTGTCCATCCTTCTGTTAGGTAAAATCACTTTTAGAATACTTTCCTACTTTCACTGAATTTTGTTATGTTTTCTTTCTATTTTTTGCATTGCTTATTTCGGGTAACTCTACTCCCATGATTCTTTCTCCATAGAATGGAATCTCATTTTTGTTTTTTATTGGTTGAAATTTATTCTTATTCATTTAAGTTTTTTATTCTTTTCTTTTTTGACGTGTCTTAAGGCAATTAGTTTTCAGTTTGAATGCTAGATATAAGATAAAATTAGACACACTCAAGTTTTGTGCAGCCTATGTGCACATCATACTATTGTGTGAAAGTCTCTTTACTATATCCTTATTTTTCATATTAAGGAACAATGCAATTTTCTTGCTTATTGTTTACCAATTTGAGTCATCATTTATTGCTTTTATTTTTTAGGGTGATACCAATGCCCTTAATTCACTATTCCTTAGAAAAAAGTTCGTTTTGGTTTAAAGTTTTGTATTTTTTTCTCAGAGTTTCTAACTTTGAGAGACCATGCACATGGGAGCCATCCATGCATGACATTCTGAGGAAATTGTATGGAAGAGTTGCCAAAATGGTGGATCTTTTCTTCCTCTAAATTCATGCACGGTGGATTGTGAATAGAAGCAGCTGACATGATTGTGAATAGAATCAATTGACATGCTCTTGTTCTTAGTTCAATGATAAAATAGATTGATCTTCGCTAGGTGAAGACTTTCATGTGTGCTTCACTCGGCAAAAGGCACTTGAAAAAAGACCTCTACCGTGTTTCCGACTAAATTATACACTGGAAGATGTACAGACGATTCGGGTATAGTGCAGGGACAAGTCAATCACACACATGTTATCCTATATATGACTGAAAGCTTATTCATACGAACATAACAACATAGCTTTATTCATAACTTTTACAACTAATAATTAATATCACAACTTCTCAGTAGTTAATCGTCTGGATTTTATTTATCACTGTATACACTCTGATTTTCGGCCTGCTTTATGCATGAGGAGCCTTGGCAGCCACCTACATGGTCTTACGGTGTGGCATAAGTGGCGGCAGCGGCCGGTGGCTCATAGCCTGGCTGCCTCGGCGGCCCGTACCTCGGCGACCGAGGACCAATGATTTGCGTACGGGATCCGTCCAGAACAGCTACACCTATGAACATGATCAATCGTCATTCCGGCCGCCTCATCTTAGAAAATT
The DNA here is from genome assembly GCF_018294505.1 of Triticum aestivum. NCBI lineage: Eukaryota > Viridiplantae > Streptophyta > Magnoliopsida > Poales > Poaceae > Triticum > Triticum aestivum. The sequence goes on along the minus strand of NC_057802.1, from coordinate 3,581,740 downwards.
CCCTTACAAAAATGGCATGCACACAGTTCTTTACGTACCTTCTTGGACCGCTGCTGAGCATGGCGACGGCATGAAACAGTAAACGATAGCTAGGAACGCCATAGCTAATGCTAGGGAAGAAGAACGGTGCATATTCTCATCTGCCCGGCTTCTCAGTGCGTACGTTGTTCACTTTGTGGGCCATATGTTAAATAGGGAACGGTACTAGACTACACCGGGCACTTGCGCTCTCTTCTTGGTCATGGAGACTTGACCGTGCAGATATGAATGCTTGCTCTAGTTCATGGTCAAAATCTGCCGTGTGGAAAATGCAGCTTGAGGACAAGAAATTTGTGGCAAAGTAGTCGTGGAAAGATCTTGTTGTTTCGTCTTGTATAGACTAGACCTACCAAGTCAAGAGTCTCCCAGTCAGGCAGCTTGCAGCAGCAGGTAAGCCGGCAAAATCAGAAGTCCTGTGCCAAACTCTAAAATAGGGCCTACTTCACTACAAACATAGAACTATAATAATATATAGGCCATAATATCATACTAGATTTCGGGCATGGCTTTGCGGCACGCCACCGAACCATCGCATGTTAAATCATTCTGTGAATCGTCTATAAAATCATTCCTATAAGAATGAAAGAAACCACACAGAAAACCATATTGTATAACTTAGAAGGAAAAAAGAATATACATAGAAATGATGTCTTATAAATTATACGTACCATGCACACACATCAGCTTCACGTTATGTTAACAACTACATATATATAGATGGAAACAGTTGGCTCAAAAACGATGTTATGCAGATTCATCTTAGAAGATTGTGCTCTTATCCATTCAGGTTCTGCAGGAACTGAACTTGGAAATAGTCGAATTTGCAGTGTAGCATCGTAGTTATTGCAGTGCTTTCATTTAGACAAATCATAATCATAATATCGAATAAAGTACCCCTTAAAAAATAATATGTGACAAGATCACAATAATCGGAATAAGCAATTATACGACTATGCTAGCAAAAGCTTCCTTTTTTGTAACACGGCATGTACCTTAAGTTGTTCTCCTTCTGAGCTATATCATATTTAGGGCATGTTAGTGGTAATGCACTACACTGGCGATGGTTATACTATCTTCTTTGTCTTGGAGACTCGACTTTGTCGATATGCTCTAATTCATGGTCAAAGTCTGCCATGCTATCCGTCGACAAGGGCACCTTGAAAAATGAGGCTCGACGACAATGAATTAGTGAAAAAAGTAGTCATGGAAAGCTGGCCTTCTTTTGTCTTGTATAGACCAACTAAGTCAAGAGTCTCCTAGTCAGAGTCATGAAACAGAGGTCCCTCCTATAAAAAATATACCAATCCTTTGCTTTATGAATTTTGCGGGTAGGTGATATTGGCGTTATTAAGTTGTTGTTATTTTTCACCAGACAGTGGAAGAAATAAAAGGATTGCTCTCCAACTAGTGAATGCAAAAACCCAATTTTCACACTTTGTTCGGTAACCATTGGTGTACGGGGGTTGGAGTTTGTGTTGGGATTATGGCATGGGAAGTAGATTATTACTCTCATTTCCTTGTTTGGTATATAACCGGAATTAGTCTGGGATGGACCTTTACTCGTGAATTAACATAGTACCCCATCGAAAGAAATATTTAGCTCCCTCAACTCCCACTCCCTTTCCAACTTAAACTCTCATTACCTCTAATCAATCAAAGGTCTTTTAATCTACATACCCCTCAACTCACATTCCCCATTTCTAGTTCCCACGAACCAAACATGTTGTTAGATAACACCTTTGGGGTGGAAGTGATGCAGAAGTGTGGTCATTTATGTAGTCTTATTTGTTTTTTCACTAAGGCCCAATTCTTATAATTTTTGAACTTCGTTACCGAATTAAAAACTTCGCAATAAATGGGTTGCTTGCATCATTCTATCAAGAATCTAAGTGTACACCCTCCTTTCAAAGAAAAATATATTTATGGTGATGTGGAAAAAATAATATGAGAACACAATGGGCTAGTTTCTTATCAAAGAAATGACATCATGTTGATAATAAATGTCCTTCTGACTATGTCATTCAAATTTGTTGACACATGCATTGGTGCTACAGTACTTATCATACTTTTTATAGGGCTGATTTTCCCTTGCCGATATGTTGCCTTATGTGCTGACTCGAAGGGTGGGCGCTTGGTAAGCGGTTGCGGGATCCCCGTGGTAGAGTCGATTGAATATTTTTTTCATGTTGACTTGAAAGGGTGAAAAAGTTGAGATCTGATGATGCATTTGGTTGAATTGTTTCAATGGCGAGGCATTTTTTTTGCTGGATTTATCTCTCGCTGATAAGTCGATCATTTGTAAGGGCATAGAGTATGACCATTCTTATGAGCCGTCTAATCAATGTGCCTGTTACCAAAAATAAGAGGGAAAAGGAGAGTAGAATTTTTTTTTATCTGAGAGTAGATTTTTTTGAACCACCATGTAGGTGTACCCTTCAACTAGATTAATTGTCCGATTTCCTATAAAGATCCATGCTAGTTCACTATCTTCACCTCAAAGAAATATATTTTTTATTTATCCTATGTGGCACGCCATTCCTGTAATTCTCCTTTATATGGGTAAAAGCAAGCACATGAGTGACCATATTTTGGCTATGATCCAGCTTCATGAGTATAATACTGTGGAGTTCAGTAAACGCGCGTGCGAATTTCCTTCGCAATTTTGGCCATACTTTGAATTATATCGACCATAGTTGAAACAAAATGTCTAAACAGTGCCTAGAGGTTTTTGGATATTTATGTAGTGCAATAAAAATGTCTAAACGAATTTGATCATTTAGCTATTTAATATGTACCAAAAAAATCTACAAGGCTGGACTAATAGTGCTATGTTTAATGTTTTGCTGCAAAGTTTCAGGTATTTATCTTGTGTCCTGACTCCTGAGAGAGAAAAAAGCACCCCACCCCCCAAACCCACACACACCCAACGGCACACAGAGAACCTCACCGCACTTCTTCGGGTGCACTTTTTTTTTCAGTCGGCAACACAGCAAAGAGGCCTCATCACCAAGAACGTAAGATTACACGTCCTGTGGTCTTATATTTATTAGCTTAATTGGCACTATCATCAACCGTACATGCATAGACAAGAACATATCGGAGCGACAGTACTTCATAGATGAGGAACGCGCAAAAAAGCCTGCTGCAGGGTCTTGCGGTGCGGCGCAAGCGCCGTTGTCTCCATAGGCGGTGGTGGCGACGCAATCTCGGCTGGAGCCTCCACCGGGTTGTGGTTCCCTGGCAGTGGCGCAGGCGGACTCCTTGGCTCACGGCGTCCGTCCGGAACAACTGCATGTATCATCAGTCATCATCCTAATCAGGCAACTGAGCTGCGAGTAGTAGCTAATTATTTACCTTGGGCCGCCGCCGAGCATGCTAACCAACAGCAGATGAGTGCCATGGGGGCAACACCGCGTGCCATAAAAGAAGAAGAAGAAGAAGAAGAAAAAGAAGAGCGCTCCCTGATCTTCTCTAGCTGCATAGTATTAGTATAACGTTATTACCAGCCTTGTATTATAGGGGACGGTAGTGGTAGGGTCTTCGAGACTCTGGTTAATGGTCAAAGTCTGCCGTCCGTCAACCTTGGAAAAATTCGGCTGGCTTGAGAACACCGTCAGTGGCCCATAGTCATGGAAAAGATCTTCCTCTTTCGTCTTTTATCTATAGACTTGGGGAAGTCATGTATCAAGTCATGCAGCGTGCATCAGCCGTCGACGCGTAGTTCGGCACCGCAGCATCATTTTCAGCAGGCGGGCCACCAATTGGTCCATCGGTCAGGGCAGAGCTGAAGTGAAAAAGAAATGACTTTAATTGGGAGAGAACTTAGTCCCCTAATAGCAGTGCTGGATTTGTCATACTATAACAGAGATAGGTTCCAATGCTATAGAAGAGAAAATTACTCTTATGTTCATGAATCGCCATGCTAACAGAAAAAGATTGCCATGTTGTAGTACAAAGATTTATCATGAGGCAACACTAATAGTGCGGATTGCCATGGTACAAGCAGAAAATATACCATGCTACATGGAGAAGTTGGTACACATGCTTTCAGCAATTGCTATGCTACATCACGTAGGAACGCCATGCCACACATGGACTCATTTGCTCAAGACTAATAATAGAGCAAACATTTGTGTCGTTCTCTCATGGGGGTGCATTTGAGCAAACAGTGCCCCCGCCGCAACTGCCAAATGTCATCACGTTGAGATTCGCACTTAGGATCAGATGTCGCATAGACCGTTCGCTCAAGAAACTGCTTCCAGGGGCAACTAGGGTAGCGAAACCCTAGCTGCCACCGAGCACAAATCCTCCCCCGTTTCTCCGCTGCCGGTGTTGGAGGATGTGGAAAAGCCCCTTCCAGTGAACAAAAGCGGCATGGCTCTCTCTCCCGGTGCTAGAGGGGCTGGTGGGGGCAGAGATGCAGGGAGCTCTTCGGGTGCCATGGTGAGGTGCGGGCGGTGGCTCCGGTAGCTATTCCTCTCCTACCACGGAAGGCGGGGTGGTGATCTGGAGAGTTTGTGTCGGTGACAAGTGTTCCAAGGGCCGTCTGGGTTACCTGCCTGCCGACGACCGCCTCTGGTGGTGGATCATTCGTTCTTATCGAGTTTTACTAGTTGAAACTTTGTGAAAATTAAAAATTGTCATAAGGTATATATTCAAAGGTGGTCTTGTTTCAAAGCCCTCCTCACAAGGATCACGAATATGCAAACACAACATAAATTAAACTTTGAGTTCAAAACATATAATAGATTGAAAATTGAGAGTCAAATGAAAAAAAGCACGAGAGATACGATGGATGGAGACCAGGTCTCATTGTCTGGCTGGATGTCACGTGTCCTTCACTTTGCCTATCAATTTTCAATGCCAGCCAGCGATTCCCGATTCGATTCCTTCGCTGCCTTGGTGTGGCGAACGACCTCGTCCCCGGCGGCTGAACGGCATGACGAAACTACTACCTCTCATCCAAGGCCACACCGAAGGATCTCATCACCGGCGGCCACGAGACATGATGCTGTGACAACTTCTCGTCTATATTCACGCCGGAGGACTTCGTTGGCGGCGTTGCTGACCGACTCCACGTTCATCTTGGCAGTACGCCAAGACGCTGTTGGCGATGGCCGGGCGGATTGTCAACGGCGGCAACGAGGCAAGACGACTCCTTGATCATGGCGGAAGCGGGCCAAGACAGTCATGTCACTAGCGGCCGAACCTGCTACTTGTTGATGCTGGCTTTGCGCCAAGACCGATCGGGCTACTCCATGGTGCCGCAGTTTAATTCCATCGGTGGATCGAGAGAGCAAAAAATGCATCACACCATCACCAGCTGGGACACGATGCCACTGTCGAATTTCATCAAAGAGCGTGCACCATGCCCAAAAATTCTAAAAATAATAATCAGGAATAATGTAGTACATCGCTATAGAAGTGATAAACGATATGGAAATGCAAATACAAAATCTTGAACCACATAAAAATGCAAATATAAAATCTTGAACTAGGTTAAAACTCCACGTCCCCGTCTATCCCCTTCTTTAGTAATACCTATAAATAAACACGTAAAGGATGGAGAACCGGCATATAGATGTGGAGTGGCCACAATATGTGAACCAATGGAAGTTTCTTTTCTTTTTGCAGAAAGAGAGGCCTTCCCTTCGATTTCCATTAATAGAAACCATGGTCTGAAATTACCCGAAACCAATGGCTTGCCGTCCGCAGAATGTTTGGAGGAAACAAACCCTTCTTCGACAAAAATAGCAATAACCCCAGCCTTTATAATCAGCCATACATCTCGACCATCACCGTCATATCGACAATCAACCACGATGGCGTCCAAAGTCCTTCTTGCAATCCTCCTCCTCGCCGCGGCGACGCCAGCGTCGCTGGCTGCCATCGATGTGGCGCAGATGCTCGCTGACAAGCCCCAGTACGCGACCTTCCTGAGGCTCCTGAAGGAGACAAAGGTCGCCGATGACGTGAGCCGGCTCAAGTCGGCTTCCGTGCTGGTCGTCCCCGAGAAGGCCGTAAAGCCACTCTTGGCGGTGCCGGCCGCCAAGCAGCGGACGATCCTCCAGCATCATGTCCTCATCAAGTATTTCGACCCCATCCAGCTGGGCGAGATGAAGACCAACGTTGCCAAGCTCCAGACCATGCTCTCCAACACAGATAAGGACATGGGCACCATCGACTACTCCAAGGACAAGGACGGCCAGATGTACCTACGCTCCCCAGGCGCCGATAGTGTCGCCAAGCTCGTCAAGGTCGTCGCCGCGCGCCCCTTCACCGTCTCCATCATGGAGATCAGTGCGCCGCTCTTGTGCCCCAAGCTACTCGGCCCTGGCGCCGCCGGCGCTGCCGCTGGGAGGCCCAAGGGGAAGGGGAAGGGCAAGGGCAAGATCAAAACCATGTCCGCTGAGGATGGGGCCGCCGCCGCTGCTCCGACGGCCTGATCTGAGAATTGAGTAAGGTGGCCCTGCAGGACGCCCCCCGTGGAACCATGCGTGCACAAGTTTGGATTTTATCTTTATTATGCAAAGGCTTCATACATCTTCTTTTTTTTGCTACTGTACTAATTTTGTGTTTCCAGTATTCTATGATTATTAGTGAAGTGAACTGAGTACAACTAGAGGTTGGGGCGCGCCTCCTGTGCATTGTGCGCGTTTTTTTTGGGTGCCAAGGCAGTCAATCGAGGAAGAATGTAACAATTACCTTATTTTTTGAGACATCTGCTTTCTTTTTTGAGACAACCTCGCGAAGCTTTTTATTAAAGCGTCACAATGTTTACAGGAACGAAAGAAAGATCTTCGGGATGACCTAACCAAACATGGCGGCCACCCCCGAGAGACAACTGCTTGTGATGTTAATTTGATTTTATGGACCCTGATATCTCCTGTACCGAACCAACCGTTAGCTGGGTAGGTTCGATCAATCGAACAGCGCGACCCAACCCCCCAACGCTCGCTAATAGCGTCTGCATCAATCCAAGGCTGGGCCAAAAACGTGCCAAGTACTAGCCCAAAAAACAAGCCTTATTAACGCTGGCCCAAAAGACGTCCCTCTTGCACTGGCACGGCTAGGAAAAGCTAGTACGTATTTGCCATGTCTTACTGTAGATTCAAAACACCACATCCTAAAACTGTTGAGACTACAAAAAAATGCAGTGGAAAAAATACGCAAAAATATGTAACGCATAGCAATTTGGTGAGGATATAATACACATTGGCCTTGTGGTATATCTTTCTACCTTGTGAAAAATATGATATGTGTTTGCCGTACTCTAGTTTATAAAGTTTTTCATGCTTTAATTAATAAAAATTAACTTATACCACAAACTAGAGTATGAGGCATGCGTACTCTTTTGGCATATCTTAATCCACATAACGTTTTTGCCATGACATGGTCAATGAACTAGGCATTGTAGTGGCGTACTGAAAATATGAACAAAGTTGCCATGGTAGATGCATATTAAACTGCTTTGTATAGGAAAAATGCCGTGTATGTAAATTATTTTTGCCATGATACAAAAAAGAAATTTTCCATGGTACTTGAATTAAACTTGCCATGGTCCATCAATTATGTAAGGTGGCCCTGCAGGATGCCCCCGTTGAACCATGCATGCACAAGTCTGGATTTTATCTTAATGCGAAGGCTTCATACATCTTTTTTTTTCTGCTACTGTACTAATTTTGTGTTTCTAGTTTCGTATGATTATTCATGACGTGAACCGAGTACAACTACAGGTTGGGGCGTGCCTCCTGTGCAGTGTGCGTGTTTTTTTTTTTTGCGGGTGCAAAGGTAGTCGATCGAGGAAGAATGTAACAAGTGCCTTCTTTTTGAGACAACTGATTGTGCTGTTACTTCTTTTTATGGACCCTGGCATCTCCCAAAAGTTCGGCCTGCGGGGCTCTTATACCGAACAAACCGTTAGCTGGGTAGGGTCGGTCCATCCAACGTTTTATGTAATCCCGAACCCTTTAAAATTCATCAACATTTTAAAAACCCACAATTATTTTTCAAATTCATGAACATGTTCTGAAATTCAGAATATTTTTGAAATTTCCAAAAAAATCTGCATGTAAAAAAATTGTGAGCTTTTGAAATATCGTACCTTATTTTTTAAATAATCAATCATTTCCAAAACCGGAAAATTTTATCGAATTTTTGAAGTTTTATAAACTACGTGATTTTCCCGTGCATTGCTGCGGGAATTTGATTGGGTGAATTATGGATGAACGAACTGACCTAAATCAAAGGTTACTATTTTTGAAAGTAATGGTGTGTGAGCAAAGAGTACGCATGCATGCTGGACCATTGGAGTTGCAACAATTAAATTAGGTTATGCATGTGCTAACAAATAGTGTTAGTGGATGTTGAAGTTGCATTGGTGATGTGGAGGGCTGTAGTTTTTGTGAAAATTAGAGTTACTGGGAATCAACTAATCAGGTATATAGGATTCCTGGACATTCTTTAAAAATCCACCATCGTTTTTTTTAGAAAATGTTGGATCTTTTTTAATTTTGAAGCAATTTAAAAATCCATGAACATATTTCTTAATTAAGCAATATTTTTTAGTTCACAAATATTTTCAAATTCATGGATTGTTTTTGAAATATGGAAAAAAATTAAATAATGGCACCATTTTAAAATTGTGCAAAAAAATTCAAGTTCGTGGACATTTTTTCAAATTAATGATTTTCTTTATAAATTCACAATCAAGCATAAGAGAAGGAACAAGCTGCGACCACTATTGGCCCCAACATATAGCCAGCTAATAGCGAACTCCGGCATCGGCCGAACCATGTTCTGTTGTACGCTCTGGTTTTGAAATCTTTGGTTCTGGAAGTATTTTTTTTAACCATGAAATTTTGCAAAATTCCTGACATATTTTAAATTCACGAACATTTTTTAATTTTCCAGCAATTTTAAATTCATGAAAAAATTATAATTTCTTGAATTTTATAAACGTTTATGAATATTTTTGAAGTTCACGAACATTTTATAAAATTTCAGAACTTTTTTTAAATTGATAACAGAACTAATTCATGAACATTTTGCAATGCCCAATTTTAGTTATATTACACGAATATTTTTTAAAATTCTCTAACATTTTGAAAATTCATAAACATTGTTGCAAATTTTTCAATACTTTCAAATCTACAGAAAGCGGAGCAAACAAATCAATTGCTTGAATCTAACGCAGGACGACAAGTGATCTATGTGCGCGTGTGATCTTGATCGTGACTAGAAACTAGGGCCTAAATGCACCACTCTTCACCTAACCTAACGCATAAGCCCTCTTCAACTGTAAGTACTAGTATAAAAGGGCACATCGTCTAGTAGGCCGTCTTAAATTAGTATTAAATTAGTTTGTTTCCTTCGCTTACCAGTTTGGTTTTATTTATTATAACTTTTATTTTATTTTTATTTTGAAAATATTTTATATAATCCTATATTTCAAAAATTAATATACATAATTTCTATAAATATTAATCACCCGTTAAAGACATGTTCATGAAATGTAACTATCTGTTCACGCAATTGCCACTCAACAAACGTTGGTGGCATTTAAAATATTATTTTCACGATTGTTTTTTTTATGTTCATGAAAATATATAAGAATTGTTCAAGTAACCTTTGAAAAATGGTTGTACCATTCAACAAATATTTCATGAATTTGTAAAATGTTCAGGCATTTAAAATATATTTCATAAACTTGTAAATATTGTTCATGAAATGTAAACAAATGTGCACATAAATTAGGAAAGATGTACATAACATATATAAAATGCCCGTGCCATTTAAAACATACGTTCATAACACAAAACAAGAAAATTCCCATGATTTTGAAAAATGTGCATGGCATATTTGTAAATGTTCAAACATGTGTTTGAAAATGTTCGTTATTTATTAAGAGACATGTTCAATCCACATTTTGCAAAATGTTCAATGTGTACCTCGAAAATTGTTCAACATATATACATAAAATGTCCGACTTATATTTGATAATAAAAAGTAAACACAAATTAAAAAATAGAAAAGGAACCGAAAGAAAACCTGATGAATAGCGATAGAGACAACATAAAAAACGAAAAGAAAAAACATTCAAGATATTCTAAAATGGGTTTGTACTAGTGCATAAAAGCTTCCCAAAATCACGCTATGGGGCTTGTCCAGTAAGGTGAGCCCTTGAGGCGAAGTGTTCTCCCGTCTCGCGTAAGCGAGACATATCAGCCTTGGCGCTGGCAAAAATACTAATTAAATATTTATTCCTATGTCTCAGGGTCAGCCCATTGGCCTCTATCCCTGGACTGATGTCTCAAAGGAACAAGTACCATTGTGGGAGAGGATTTGTGGCATGCAGATCTGGGGCACCAAGCCCCTGATGTGTGTTTTCTGTCTTGGCTTCCAAATTTAACACTTTCATATATTTTCAATGAAATGTTCGAATTATGTTTTCTTTTCAGAATCGTGTAGCTTGCGACGAGGCCTTTGAAGTAAGCTTCATTTTGCATATGTTTTGATGATTTTTTCAAACTTTGGTAAGTTTCTACTAACAAAGCTAAATATGAATGAATGACAAAATCGTTATGTTTCCAAACTCAATATGTAGGTTTCAGGACTCTAAGTTTTAGAAACCCTACTGGAACCAATGACTTCTCGAATCACAAGGCAATAGTGCATTGGCGCTGGGCTTTGCAGTTGCGTGCCCCCGCACCTGCGTGCCCTAAGAGTTTCCATTACAGATGTGACAAGAATCGTTGTCGAAAAACCGACGTTCTAAGAACCATTCTAATAAAAGATGTGGCAAGAATGTTGGACCAACAACACAAATAAACAACTGCACTTATACACCCATGGGACTAGCAATCTTCCAAGAGAAATAAGTAAACAAACACACTTTTAGTCACATTTCTAACATAACACAAATAAATAAGTGTGCCACTAACTTAATGTGAGTACACCATTGTTGTGAAAAATACAAGTAACAAATGAAGAAATGTGACTCGATTCAAATCATGCTCTTGGTTTTAGTTTCTCTTCCCCTCCAGTTTCTTCCCATTATACATCAAACTACAGAAAGATCTTTTGTTATATATTTTCTCTCTTTTTTAGTCACGAACTGTAAAATAGCGGCAATACACCAACATATTTTGATGATCTCCTAAACCGGTGGTCCAAATTCTTATTTCTTTATAGTCTCGTAGCAACCTACGAGCATTGTGCTACTTTTTCTAATGATTCAATGCTAATGGTTACTCAATGCATTGCTTTGGACCACAAGACTTTCAAATGGCGATGTCGGCATTGCAGTTTCGAAATCTATCTGTTACATGAAAAAAAACTCACCATGCCCACCACCACCTAAGAAGATCGGAAAAAACCTAAAATATGAGTTTAGAAAAGAATAGTAATCTTATACATTGTCTTGTAGTGTACATGGCCCGCGATGAAGCTAGGAATTTCCATATATTATGTTGTCATGCAACATACATGGACAATAGGTATTTGTTGTCGAATTTCACTAGAGAAAGTATACTTGAGGTGCCGAGAACGATTTTGTTGGAATACGATAGAGAAATTAATTGAGTCGGCTCTATTGAAATTTTATGTGTACATATGTGCTTTTCATGAGTGTTTGACAAAAAACTACGAGTTTAGGGGTTCGCGTCCCACAGAACTACCACTTTTTTAAAAGTGGCCGAAAACTACCAAAAAAACGTAAAAACGTGACTAAAAACTACCAGGTTGACTGAATGGTGGTTTTGACCGTTTTAACAGCGATTCTGACGTGAGCGGCCCACTTCCCAGGCGGGCGGCCCGCCTAACGGCTAACGACGCGCGCGCGGGGCCGTTAGAGCCGCTCGTCGGTCGCACCTGGTCGGGACCAAGTCATAACCTGGCCGACCGGGCCGCTCGTCCCCACCAGCTCTCTCACTCTCCCCGAGCTCACTCCACTCCTCTCTGCTCTCCTCTGCTTCTGTTTCTTCTTCTCGCGCTCCGGCGACGCCGCGACCATGCCGTCGTGGCCGAACAGCAACGAGACATTGGACGACGATGACGAGTACATGAGCGAGTTCAGCAGCATGCAGATGGAGTACTTTGTAAGTCAGCTCAGTCTATCCTCTCCCTCTCCTGTCTGTTCTGTTCTAGGGTTAGGGTTAGGGTTTGAAGATATTTGAGATTTTTCTATTTAAGTTGATATATGTGAGTTGTTCTTGATATAGATACGCTTTTGCATTTGCAGCAAACTCCTGACACTGTGCTAGACCCTAGTTTCTGTGGGCTTGTGACTGAATCTGACAGAAGGTGCATCCTGCACAGGCAGAGGGCGGGCAAGTTTGTGGCATTTGAAGGCACTGACACTGGCAGGAGATTCATAGGATGTGCTACTGAGGTAATGGAACAAGTTGGTGTGGATTTGATTAGCTTGAATTTCTGCTATGTAGTGGAAACAGACTGTTTAGTTGCTATTTTTCTGAATTTTCCTTAAGTCTGAAAACATTGGTATGTCTGAATACTGTACTTGTAGTAAAGAGCACTGGAAACATATGAAACATATTGATGTATTGTATTTTTAGTATAGAACTAACTAGCTAGTGTAGCTTATATCATTATTGTTTATGATTTGTTATTCTGAATTTGCTTGTTCACTGTAAATTTAAATTGATTTTCAGGATGGTGTGAACTGTGGTGTTCTGGAGTGGGTAGATGCCCCCTGGCCTGTAATTCTGCAAAGGTGCTTAAGCAAGCTCTGGGATATGTATCATGAGCAGAACCTTGGTAGAGCCCAGGATAATGAGGCTCATGGGATAGAGGTTGCAAAACTGCAGAAGGAGCTTGATTCTCTGGCCAATCAGTATAGCCAGCTGGTGGATGATGTGTCCAAGTTGTTTGATTTTCAGGATGGAATCAAATCTCATGACATGGATTGCACAAGCCAGGCAATCAATGAACTGAAGGAGAAGAAGAAGCAACTTGAGGAGCAGGCAAAGATTGAGCTTCAAATGGAGAAGCTTAAGCTCAAGAAAGAACAAAGGTGCATCCTTCAGAGTCAAGCTGATATAATCCAAAACACAAGGAAGGCCATGAAGGAGCTAGAGGTGGAGAAAGATCTCCTTAAAGAAGAGAAGAAGAAGCTAGAGAATGTCATTGCTGAGCTCCTTAAGGTTGGTCATGGGTGCAAGGAAAAGCTGGACAAGATAAAGGAAGTTGTGATGGAGGAGTGAAGTGGCAGCTCTGGATGGTAAGTATATATGAGGCCTATATATATAATTGGCCTAGGAATGATCAGTCTGATGCAAATATGCCCTGATCTACCTATGAACTACCTTTGAACTACCTAAGAACTGTAATGGGTTCAGATCATTTTGGTTGGTGTGGGGGTGGTGTTTGCCCTGATCTGTACTGCCCAAATATTATCCTGATGCTGAGAACTGGTGCTAAGTTAAGTTAAGAACTAAATTATCTAAGTCCGATGTAGTTTATTTGTGTGTGTTGTATCATAAGTTCTTGCTGAGATCTGTTTACTTCATAAATTGCTTCATCACAGGTTCAGACAAATCCAGAGAAGTTTGGAAGACATCTAGTCTCCCATAGATAGCATTTAGTCTTACATAGATAGGACATGGACACTGAAATTGTTCAAAGACACTTACACTGACAGAACTGAATCTCACTGAGATTGCAAACACCCTAATAAACTGATAGAACTAAACTGACAGAACTGAATCTCACATAGATCTGGCGATAACTGCTGTAACTGAATCTGAAACTTACAGTTTCAGATTGTTAGGCCCCTGCCCTGCTATGCGACCTGACCGTCGCACCTCTTGCTTGACTTGAGTGGTAGGTGGCAGCTTTGGCACCTCCTCTTCGTCTCCATCGATGACGATGATGGGAGGAGGACGTCGGCGAGCCAGCAGTGCTGGTGGGGCGATGATCTGCAGGTCCTCGTCGTCGTTGCCCATAGTAGTTGGAGTTGTAGCTTGTGCTGGAGGGATATAGCGGTGGGCTGCCCACTGTTCCCTCTACCCAGCATCGCCGGAGTCCGCCTCCTTCATTGCCCACAGCAACATGTCGATGGGCATGATACCCTTACCTGGGGTTGCATAGCGCTGGTCCATGCGCTGCTTCTCCTCAGTCGTCGCCTTCTTCCTCACCTCTTCTGATGCATCCATGAGCCCTTGTGCGCTGCTGTATCTCATGGCAATCTTCATGTAGTCGAGGAAGAGGTCTTCGTCACCGCGAGCCGACCCAAAAAGCATGGCAACCCAGCCCTTGCCGGTGGGGAAGGGGTTCAGCCATGGGTCTGGTGTAGAGGAAGAACCAGCCATGGATGTAGGTGGAGTGAGGTTTTCGAGAGAGAGGTAGAGTGAGCAGAGATAGAGTGAGTTGTTGGGCTACTTAAATGTTGGAGTGGAGGAAGTGCGGTGGAGTGTGACAGTGGGGAAGTGGTAGATTGAGTGATGAGAAATGGTGGTAGTTGTGTTGCAATTAAAGTCTTTGTTGAAACCCAGCAACTTGGAACTTGTGTGCTCAAACAGTGGAGTAGTTGATGGCAAAGTATTTCAAAAATTAGAGTGACCAAAAAATCACATTTCAGCAAAGCCCAAGTATAGAAACATTCAGATAAATGTAGATAGATGGATTCAGGCATAAGTTCAGACTTAAAAATATTGTGCCATGGATACATTTCTTAGAAAATAAGCATAGTCTTTATCATAGATTTTCCAACAACCCAAACATAGATAGTTCAGAAAATAAGCATAGTCTTTAACATAGATTCAGGCAGCCACATTGCATCGTCTTCATCACGGTTAGTGCATCTCCTGAACTGCATCCTTCACTGCAATCATAAAGTTCAGAACAAGACAAGATTCAAAGCAAGACTAAGAACAAGATTCAGGGCAATATTGAGCACAAGACAAGCAGATTCAGAAACACCACAATTTAGTCAGAAACTACCGCGTTGAACTAATCCCAATCTTGTCTTCCTTCTGCTGCAGCCAGGATCTGAGTCCATCTCTTCCTTGTTGCTTGGAATCGATGGAAAGATGCCCTGTCTCTGGCCCACCAGATGATTAGTTCATCTGTGATGTTGGTTCCTTCTGGGAACACCTCCTTGAACTGCTTCACGTCATTCTGGTTCTGTTTCGCCATAATCATGGCAGCAATCCTCTGGCGTCGCTCCTGTGCCTGTGCTCGACGATTGGCCCTCCTTTCAACCCTAGCAACCTCGTCTTGTTCATCAACTACCTCTCCTAACTGTGGATCCATCAGTGGCGGCTAGGTTTTGGTCAAGGGGAATGAGGCGCAGGGATCTAGTGGTTTCTGGTGGCCTCTCTTGTGTAGACAGTGTGGCAGGCTTCGTGGGTTAGTTAGGTCCAACACGGAAGCCCACCAGCAGGCCCACGTTACACCACAAATTTGATAGAAGTACAGTCAGGTTCACACAAATTCAGACATACCCATGCAGAAAAGTACAGACATGTTCAAAACAAAGTGAAACAGGTTCTAAACTAATTCAAACAGGTTCAAAGAGAGAAGTTCTACCTTTTTACAGTGTCAGTTACCACTGGCATACAAATAACCCCTCAATCTGCTGCTTGCAAACCTCTTCCTTTTGTTACCATCCAAAACATCTGAAGTTGCAGCAACAGATCTTGGTGCACTGAATCCCTTGCCTCTCCCTCCACCTGCAGGCCTACCCCTTTTAGCTGTTGTAGTAGGAGCCGGTGCAGATGCAGCAGGAGCTGGTGCTCTTGCATGTGGTGCTGGTGCTGATGCAGCAGGAGCTGGTGCTCTTGCACTAGGGGCTGGTGCTCTTGGAGTTTGTACTGGAGCAGATGGAGCAGGTGCATAGACTGCCCTGTTTTCCTACATTAAAGGTCCAACTTAACTTAGATTAGACTATGTAAATGGAAACATTGCTCTGATGCTTGATAATTACCTGGTGTTTGTTTTTCCTCATTTGCAGTTTAGGCCTAAGAGTCTTATTGCAACTTGTATACTTGTGTCCTTCCAACCCACAATTTCTACAGGTAATTGTTCCCATCCTACTGGTGTCTCTTGGGGCAGGAACTTCAAACTCTCCTTTCCTCCTTGCAGTTTGTTTTCTGCCTGCCTTTTCTTTGAACACAGGAGGTTCAATGTCTGGAGTGTTTGTGTGAGGCCAGAAATCTGGACCAGGAATAGGGTATATAATTTCTTTGTATGTCTCCAAATAAAGTGGCTTCTTGAAAAAGTCATTGACATAGTCCTCAGGATGCAGCTTTTGCTTTGTCAGTACAGATATGCCATGACTGCAAGGTACGCCAGTCATGTTCCATCTCTTGCAGTCACATGTATACCCTTCCATGTCCACACAATACTGTTTTTCTTTGCTAGTAACTTGCCAAATTGTTGGACCAGCTCTGTCAGCCTGACAATACTTGGCATACTGCTTGTTCTCTTCTAAAATCTCTGAGTAGGTTGGTGTGATTGTCCACCTGCTAATCTGTAACTTCTCCCTAGTTTGTTGCCTCTTGATCATTTGCTTGGTCCTAATCCCTTCAAACATTGTCCTTATTGGTTTGGCCCTAACATCCAGTATCATCTTGTTGAAGACTTCACTTAGATTGTTCACAACTAAATCTGTTTTGCAAGTATGATCCATAGCAAACCTAGCCCAAGTAGAGACCTCAATTTTTTTGAGCCATTTCCAAGCATCCTCAGGCTGTGCTTTCAGCTCTGCCATGCCTAGTTCATGCCCATGTTTAGTGTAGGAGTAGCTAGCCTTGTCAATACACTTCTTTAGTTCCTGGCCTCTAAATCCAGCAGATTGAAACTTTGCATATATGTGCCTAAGACAATACCTTTGAGGTGAATCAGGGAATACCTCATTTATTGCCTTAAGCAAGCCCTGCACATTCACAAATTATTAATACAATTGAAAAAAATGAAATAATTAAAAAAGTAATAACATAAATTGCTCAATGAAATTCTTCCCAACCTTTTGCCTGTCAGACATGATAGTGTATGTTCCAAATTTGTTGCCACTGCCAATGCAACATCCCAGTTGAGTTAAAAACCAATTCCAACTTTCACCATCTTCCTTGTCAACCACACCAAAAGCTATAGGATAAATATTGTTGTTTCCATCCCTTCCTGTGGCTGCAAGAATTTGCTGTCCAGTGGTTAACTTGATGAAGCATCCATCAAGACCTATAAATGGTCTGCAAACATTAAGAAAACCTTCCTTTGAAGCTGCTAAACAATAGAACATATACTTGAATCTAGGAGTAGGTGTTGGGTTCTCTGGATCTTCAAATGTTGTTACTATACACCTGCTACCTGGGTTTGTGTCAAGAACTGCTTGAAGATAATCCCTGAGCCTCAAGTACTGCTGCTTGTGGTCACCTTGAACTACATCAACAGCCTTCCTCCTTGCCCTATATGCCACACTTCTTGATACATCCACTGCAAACTTAGTCTTGGTCTTCTTAATTAATGCATCCACAGGAGATCTAATGTCTTCTCTCAATGCTGCCTCTACTGACCTTGACATCCACTTAGTAGTAACCTTTGTGGACTCTGCACATGCTCCACAAGTGTGCAACATATCACACTTCTTGATGCAGAATGTTTTTTCATGAGCTAACTTAGAGGCACATACATAAAAATCACATCCCTGGGCGGCTCTCTCTGAGCACCAAACAATAATCCTATCTGGGGCATTTCTGTGGTATTGAAAATTTCTCAAAGTCCTAATGTGAAAATCCCTAAGTGCATCTCTGAACTCATACACAGTGGTGAAGCACAAGCCCTTACAGAACTGTTCTACTGGTCCTTTAAGTTTGTGATCATACCATATCCTGTCTTTCAACTTCTTATTCCTTCTCTTCCTACCATTTGGTAGTTTATAGGATCCTTCAGGCTCATCTTTTTCATCACTGATGCCATAATCACCAGGGAAACATTTTTCATCTGCTTCAGGGAACCAATCTGCTTTCTCCATTTTCTCAACCTCATGGTGGGATCTACTAGTTGGACCAGGTTTTCTCACTACCTTCAGCTTCAGTACCACTGCTGTATCTTGTTTTGCAGCTTCATCTTCAGAGGAATACTCTGACTGAAAATCCACATTGTTCCCATCTGAACCTGAATTTGGAGCTTCATCATCAGAAACAAATTCAGACACATCAGTGTCACCTTCAAAATGGTTAAGGTCAGCCTCTCTCTGCACCATGCTTTTCTTCAGCTCTTCCTTTCTGTCCATGCTTATATCCACCACCTTAGTGCAACTTTGTTGAGTGTTAATGCAATGTTCAGCAAAATAACTATCTCTGTTTTCATGATTTTCATCTGCATTACATTCCTCATGAGCTCCCACTACTCTTATGTTCAGAAACTTTTTATTATGAGAGTGTGCCAACATCTGCTGCACATCATCTTCACATCATATTTTATCTAAACCTTCTAATCCTTTCTCCTCATCAAATACATAGTACATATAATCATCAGCCACAAAGCCCTCACTCCCAATAAGAGAAAGCATTGTCAAATATGATATGTCTGACTGGTATAAATTTCGAACCACAGATTCTCTGGCATTGAAATGGAACCAAATTGACCACTTTGGGTCATCAATTCTGAAAATTATAAAATGAAATACCTTTATTAACTGAAAACAGGATAACTGAACCTAACTAGGCACAATATTGAGTTTCTGTCAAACTGCTTTTTTCAGTTTCTTACACAACAAAGTATGCACAATACTAACAATTTCCAAGGTCACCATAACTGAATCTAACCATGCAAAAAACTAGCCTAATTTACCGACTCTCTGAATCTCTGAATCTCTGAATCTCTGAATCTCACAACCATGCAAAAAACTATGCCGTACCTACCGCCGCCCGCAGAACGAGGAAGCTTCCGCCGACCTTGAGCTCTGCTTCTTGTCGTCGACGGTGGTCGTGCCGGCGCCGACCAATCCAACCTCTGCTGCGCGCCACTAGCAGAAGGATTAGATTCGGATTGAGAAGGCTGCTGCGCCGCGCTGCCACCCGGAGGTATGCCTGAATCGCCGCCGGAGTTTGCATCCACAGCCGCCATGGCTGGCGACGGCTAGGGCTAGGGAGGAGCTCGGGGAGAGTGAGAGAGCTGGTGGGGACGAGCGGCCCGGTCGGCCAGGTTATGACCTGGTCCCGACCAGGTGCGACCGACGAGCGGCTCTAACGGCCCCGCGCACGCGTCGTTAGCCGTTAGGCGGGCCGCCCGCCTGGCAAGTGGGCCACTCACGTCAGAATCGCTGTTAAAACGGTCAAAACCACCATTCAGTCAACCTGGTAGTTTTTAGTCACGTTTTTACGTTTTTTGGTAGTTTTCGGCCACTTTTAAAAAAGTGGTAGTTCTGTGGGACGCGAACCCCTAAACTGGTAGTTTTTTGTCAAACACTCGCTTTTCCTAGGACAACACAAGGCGGGGTTGCTGGTTTTGCGTTCCAGGCTATTGACCCCTCATGAATAGATTGGAAATTGATCTCATGCAAACAATCTAATCATGGCGCATGACTCACACATATGTGCTAGGGACTAGTATGTTTAGATTCAGAAAAGACTGACATATTTGATCGTGGTTGCTAGCATTAATTAGGAATCATATGGAATTTTCCAGAAATAAGCGAAAATAATAAAAACACCTGAAATGAAGTCCATAAATAGGTTTCTGCCCTCTAGCAGAAAAAGGCTCTACCCCCAATTTATATGTAAATCAATGGCCACCAAACAACTCAGCACGTACAACAACACACCACACCACACAGACGCAAGGCAGGACATCGACGCTAAAGAACAACTACACCACCCCATGCAAATCCAAGCAAACAACAAGTAGGAAGAGTGAAGCCTCTGGAGCCGTGAACTATGAACGAGTCACCGTGAAGAGACGAAGCTGTGCAAGACAAACCATGGGCTCATACACGTCGCCTTCAGGAAGGTCACAATGCCGGAGCGGCCACACCACCTGATACAAGGATCAGGGTTTCCCATTTAGCAAACGAGGACACTAAGTAACCACGACGACACTTTCAATAAGGGGGCTATGCCAATAAATACCGCCACCACCCTGCCAAAGATAGAACATGTTTTCACCCTGGCCACCTCTCACCGCCATTGATACGTGGTATAGCCAGAAACCTGCCGCACCACCGCCACCTTCTTGGTCACCACGCCGCCCACATGGCCATGGCCACTAGACAACACCTGAGTCGCGGGTTCCGCCACAAGAACCGTGGCTCCGAGACGCCCCTCGACTATGGTCACTGCACATGGATGGCGTCACCCGATAAGATGCAGAAGGCCCCTCCTTCCAACCCAAAGCAGGCACCCTGGCATGACTAGGCCCCCAACGGCCAGATCTAGGCAGGGAAAGCTCCGACAGCCGCAAACCATGTTGTAGCTGCCCATTGATCCCGATTTGGCACCTCTAGACCTTGTCGACGTTCAGGACGGGAAGCCCCTGCTTCCCTCCCTGAAGAGCCCCTGCCAACCCTCTCCAACATACGCGTGCCACGAGATGAATCACCAGCACCAACCCATTGGTCCACCCCTGACCACCGAGCCACATACCTACACTAGGAGGGGAGGGGGAGGCCGAATCCAGCAACGCCAGCGAACTGCCACGATGTAAGCATCTGCCGGCATCCCACGCTGCCCTCGGCCCACAGCGGCTGAGCAATGGATCGACTCGACCGACGCCACTACTTCAAATGTGCACAACCATTGCATAGCCCGTCACACCGCGACCACACCCGCGCGTCATCACGTGCTCCGGTGCGAGGCCGTGGTGTGGCGCGCTGCTTTAACGCCGTATATGGATCCCCGAAAGTCTGCCTGCGCCAGCCTCCAGCACTCGGCGAGGAAGATACCCCCTCCGCCGCTTGCAGCGAGGGAGGAGGAGGAGGGAGGCCCGGCGGCAGCGGTTGCAGCGGCTAGGTTGACCTCCCCGTCACATGCGGGGTGACGCCCGAGGAGAAAATGGTTTTTTTTTTCGCTCTGTTCCTGCTCTCTAGCCTCATGTACTGTGAGCGGCACTACAGAAAATTGAGAGGAATGAGATGGTAGACATGATGAGCTTAGAAAGAACACTCTTATCCACTTTTTTTGTGTGTGTCGCAACATACATGACAATAGGTACTTGATATTAAAACTCATACAAATTATTACGAAATGACGCACAGAGCCATCTTGTTGAAAGATTTGCTTTTTATAAAGAACGATAGAGCCATCTCCATACTTAGTTTTCTGGACTCTAGCAACATTTCGCTGGCACTGTCACTACTTCACTCTGGCACCAAAAACGGTAAACTTTCCGAGCGCGTAGGATTGTCCATCACATCGATGGCACTGGAACAGCCTGCTGCTGGGTCTTGCGGTCCGGCGCTGCAGGTGCCGGCGGTGTAGCGTTGGGGCGGCGGCAGCATGCCGTACCCTGGCGTGGCGCTGCATGTGGCGCCGGAGGGCTCTGTCCCTGACGGTATCCCTCCGTATGAACTGCATGCACATCACAAGTTAACAGAGTGTATACGTAGAATAAATACATTACTGCTGCAGAGTTAACCTAGTAGAACAAGTTACCTTGTATGGCAGCTGAGCATGGCAGGGTGCAGCATATGAGTATAACAGCCAGGATTCCCATGGCTGGTACCATGGAAGAAGAGGAAGATCTCATCATATGAACACCACTTTTCAGTAATTTCAATTGGCTCTACGACAACGGCAGAGGGAAGTTATGTGTGCAAGGCTTGTGCAGCGCAAAGACCTCTCTCGTATAAATATAGATACGTAGAGATATCGGATATTATGTACTACCTACTCTGAAGAACCGTCTTGATGGAGTCAGTTCACTTAATGGCCGGTCAAAGTTCTTGACGATTCAAATAAAAGAGTTATTGCAGGTTATCTACAAGGCTACGCCTTTTCCATAAAAATCTACAAGGCTACGGCTTCAATCCATATGTGGTCATCACTGCAGCATGTGGACGTGTAGGTACTTATAGCCTCTGGGTGCAGCCGGCTAGAATAGGTTGCACAAGGTTTATTCAATCAGTTTGGCTTACGAGCCTCTCGTAGACTATATGTATGAGCTATGAAATCTCAGATTCGACCGGTTGTGGTCTTGTTTTCTTTTTATTTGTTTTACTGTTTGAAACTCGGTGACTTAACTTGATTGAATAAACCAAGGGAGTACAAGTATTTGCATTCATGAAGTAGAATATATGTATTTCCACATCTTGGATGTCAAATGGCTTCACATCAATGTGCACCTTGAATGCTTCGATGTAGTCACTTGGACAAACGAGCTTGCCGGTAGGTTGTCGCAGCAGACACAAAGGCTGATGGGTCCACTTCTGGGCGACGCCAATGATAGCAGCACCACTTTTTTAAGCCAAGAACCATAGAACAATTATTCAAGGGTATTTTCTATATTAAAATGTAAATATGTACATACAAAAGAGGACAACAATAGCGAGAGCATCAACATGGCTGTGCATGATACTTGTATGCATACAACGAAAACTTCCACATGTGATTCATGCGTAGAAGTCGACGTTTGCAGCAACCTGCAGGTTCTTTCGGTGTGGCGCAAGTCTGGCAGTCAACGGCAGCGATGAAGTGCTTCCGCATCCTGGACACTCCGCTGACCTCCTGCCCGAGGCCCAAGGCGCGGGAGGACGTTCTCCTTCACGGTTTCCGTCCACAAAAGCTGCATGCACATAATCCGGCCAGACATAATAATTAAACATACTAGATACATGATGCCCCATGCGTTGCCGAAGGAACCTTTTTAAACGAAATGCATAAAGTTGCTACAGGAATATCTAGAACTAATGGGAAGCGATAAAGGGTATAAAAAGAGGAAAATTGAATTGCATTTAAAATAATGTGTCTCTAACAAAAATGTGAAGGGTGCACTACATAGGTATGTTCTGGTCGCCCTAGCACATATACTGTCAATACACAATCTAACGTAAAAGTAAACTTATGACTAACATGCATGAATTGATGACGTGACAGCAATTCTACATAGAGTAATACGAAAACAATGTACTTTATAACTTGCATGCATGATTTGCTTATGTGGCATGTTTTGCATGTCTAGGAAAAATTGATAGTGGGTTGTAGCTATTTAAGAATAGAAGATTAGTTCCTTTTTGTTTCTCGTGGAAAAGAGTGTGTATGAAAGGGAAACAACAATTCAGTAGTTACCTCGGGCTGCCGCGGCCGAGGATGCCATGGAACAGCATACGATGAGAGCCAGCAAGAGCGCAACATGGGTGGAAGAGCGCTCCATGATCACGTCCCAGCGCTTCTCAGTGTTTCTCACAAGGAATGGTAGCACCAGGAGAATTGGACTACGGCTGGTGCTGCACCGAAGTTTCGGATACCTATGATCTCTTCCTGCTAGCTGCTCGCGTAAGTAGAAGCTTATATATATACCTATATTTGCTCACACAGTCAAAGTTCCTTTGTCAGCAGTCAACAAAGATGTGTTTCCAGCAAGTTTCCTTTGGCTGCAATGGGATTTATCAACATACAATCTTTAATTTCTCAAGAAAGTCTATGATATCTTCTTAGAAGAAAAAGTCTTTGTGATATTTGACCGTTTCTTCATATAGTATTAGTATAATGCACGCATATAGTTTTGACCAAACGGCCATGAGCACTATTCAAGTGAGACCGTGGAATTTCAACAAGCTGCTCATACCCGCCTCCTGGAGAAATTTAGACCGTGGAATTACCAAGTCCACAAGTGGGGATCAATAAAATCCATAAAAAAAGTGGGGATCAATAAAAAGCTCAAAAGCCCCGCACGGTAGATGTGCTGGTCCAGCAATGTCTGTGCTTAAGAATGTGGCATGGAGAATGTTCAGCGCATACATAAAAGATGTTCATCTGTATTTGGAAATCTGGTCATCATGTCTTTAAACCATTATCAATGGCTATTTAAGAATGCGTGATTGGATTTTTTAAAATACAAGATAAACATTGTTTTTATACATGATGAACATTTATAAAAAACAAATTAAAGATTTTTAATACAAGATGCACTTTTTAAATACACAAAGAACACTTTTTAAAACAGATGAATACTTTTAAATACCTGATGAACAGTTTTGAGAAAACATGCACGATGAGCATTTCTGAGTACATGCTGAATATTTTT
This sequence comes from Triticum aestivum, assembly GCF_018294505.1. Taxonomy (NCBI): domain Eukaryota; kingdom Viridiplantae; phylum Streptophyta; class Magnoliopsida; order Poales; family Poaceae; genus Triticum; species Triticum aestivum. Next base: position 3,557,500 of record NC_057802.1, on the reverse strand, counting down.
TAGATACCATGTTGTATGTTTTAAGAGAAAATATGTGATATAAAATTTAATACATGATAAGAACTTTTAATACCTAATAAACATTTTTAATACTTGATGTAGTATTTGAAAATGTTTACTCTTGAAAAACAAATAACTGAAAATGAATAAAAAGTGAAAAAAAGAAAATGGGAGAAAAAAAATAAAACGAAAAAGGAAATGAAAAACATAGAGGGATAATAAAAAATACATTTACCTAAGAGAAAAGTGAAGAAAAAGAAATGAGAGCAGAAACAAAAAGATATGTATGACTAGACCGGTCCAACGTGCTAGTCTTTAAATAAATGATAAGAAAAACAGCATATAGTAACATAAAGGATTGTTGCCTTGTTTGTTTGGGCTTTAGCTTCAACAAAATCAAGTGTGGGTTTGCTGTGGCACTGAAGTATACCAGGACATACTTCAGCCAAGACACTGTAAATTGCCCGAATTGGATTTTGGCTGAGTTTTCAAAGCTCATTTAAAATAGTTGTTTATTTCACATTCAAATTTTTCAAAGCTGAATTTGGTCCCTAAAGCTGCAGCAAACTCCGGTAATATATGTGTCTAATGATGATCCAGCCTACTTTGCTGTTGCATGTCACATTCCGTGACGTAGGACTCTAATCGATCTTAAGTTTGCCCATGATTTGTCGATCTCAAGTGAACCCAACAAATGGAATCTGTGCAGCACCTTTTTTTAGGGGAATCCGTGCAGCACCTATTCCAGGTTGTTATACATTTAACTAAAGAATGGAAACTTAATCCGTGCGGCACCTATTCCAGGTTGTTTGGACGTGAACCCAACAGATTAAGTTTCCATTCTTTAGCGGGCCTAGTGGGTCGTTCTTTTCTTTTCTCTGTTCTTTACTTACGTAAAAATCAAATACTCCCTCTGTCCCAGAATATAAGAACGTTTTTGATACTTCTTTGCTAGTGTCAAAAACGTTCTTATATTCTGGGACGGAAGGAGTATATAATTAAATAAGTGGCCCACCTAGTGTCTTCAGGCCTATTCAGTCCTGTTCTTGTGTCGGGCCATGCCCATTCCAGCATATTATATCGTGTCAGGCCTTAATGCCCATTATCTAAATTAACTGACAGGGAGCTCGGGCCGGGCCGGGCTGGCACATCAGTTATCGGGTTTGTTCAATAACAACTTTAGTGTGGTTTGTTTAATGAAAATGTACGCATGTCTAAAAACTAAAAATATTTTTTTTAAACGGAGGCAAAAGCTTTGCCTCATCCATTAAATAAGAGAGAATAGAGTTTATTACAAGTCACTCAATACACGACATGAGATCACTCTCGCAAAATGATGGACCATAATTTTTTGGCACCGGCGATGACCCAAAGGTTGGCCTCGGTCTCTATAGAGGCAAGCAATATAGTTGGAGGAGCGCTCCTGTGCTTGAAGACCCTTGCGTTTCGCTCGTTCCAGACAGTCCACGAAACAAGCATGGTAAGGGACGCCTTGGCTTGACGGTTTGGCGTGGTGGTGTCGCAAGTACTTGCCCACCAAGCCTCAACCGAGTCGAACAGGGGCCAACCGTTGGTGTCAAGACCGAGAATGTGGAATTTGTCAATGATCAAAGATTAGAGCCTCCGTGCGTAGCGGCATTTGTAGAAAAGATGAGGCCCACATTCCTGCACTCTCATGCAGAGAGGGCAGAGATTACAGTTGGGCCACGCACGTTTTGCCAAACGATCGGCAGTCCAAATTCTGTCTTGTAGCACTAACCAAGCGAAGAACTTGACTTTTGGGGGAGCCCAAGCCTTCCAAACCATTTTGTCCAAGGGTGTAAGAACCATTCCTAAGAATTGCGCCTTGTATGCGGATGCCGCCGAGTAGGTCCCACTAGCCGTATGCTTCCACACAATGTCATCCTCAGTGAGATCGTCAAGTTGGACCTCCTGTAAAAGCGCCCATTTTGTCCAAGGGTGTAAGAACCATTCCTAAGAATTGCGCCTTGTATGCGGATGCCGCCGAGTAGGTCCCACTAGCCGTATGCTTCCACACAATGTCATCCTCAGTGAGATCGTCAAGTTGGACCTCCTGTAAAAGCGCCCATAAGGTGAAGAACTGTCTGATGTGCTCTGCAGAGATGATGGTGGGCGGTTTGATCTTGAGGATCTATGCATTGTGTGAGAGGGCCTCCCGAACCTTCCAATTCTTTCTCTTTGACGCTTTGTGAATGAGCGGGGCAATGTCTTTTGGCTTGCGTCCATGAAGCCACGGTGAGTCCCAAAAAGGGGGTCTTCGCACCGTTGCCAATGGTGATAGTAGTGGAAGCATAGAAAAAATTTAGGTCCTCATCGCATGGGTCTCCCATCCCCACCCACATATTGGTGGGCTCCTTATATTCATACCACGGCCATCGCAACCGGTGGGCTCGTGTAAACTTGTTGGTGTTCAGAACTCCAAGACCCCCATACTGAATTGGCCGGCAAACAATCTCCCAATTCACCAAAACTAAAAATAATGAAAATATTCATGAGCTCGTTTTAAAAAACAACATGTACTTGTTCCGGAAAGGACGCATGTGCCTGGGCCGCACGTTGTCGGCTGCAGTTTCAGGTTTTCGCGAGTTGGTTCAATCCTCATGCACAAGCGCCAGGCGCAGCAACATAGGCCCGCCAGGACAAGAAGCTCCACATAAAATCAAGCTGGGCGTAGGTACGTACGGTCGTATGCATGATAGCTAGCTTATCGTTTATTCAAAATCTTTGGCACAAACCATTGATCGTACATGTAACTGGTACATAACAATATATTCATAGTACTATATCGCATGCAGCATATGTATCGGAGGTGCTTCATGCGGAAGGGTCGACGTTGGCTGCAACCTGCAAGGTCTTGCGGCCAGCCGATGTCCCCGGCGGCCGCGCAACCGCGCAGCAACACAGTCCGGCCAGGAGAACAAAGATCCACATAAAATCAACCTCGACGCTAGCTGATCCTTTATTTAAAATCTTTGGCACAAACCATTGATCGTACATGTAACTACACAACGATATGCTCCACATAGCATATCGCATGCAGCATATCTACCGGAGGTGCTTCATGCGGAAGGGTCGACGTTGGCTGCAACCTCCAAGGTCTTCCGGCGTGCCGATGTCCCCGTGTGGCCGCAGCCTGGGCAGTCCGTTTTCCTGTGGCGTGAGGGAAAAGGCGCCGGAGGACTTTGGCCGTCACGGTCTCCGTCCAGAAATACTGCACGCACGTACGTATTATTTTTTATAGTCACCAATTCACATGCAACCACATGCACGGATGAAAATTGCTAACTTCTATATATTCGAGGGAAGAAAGGAGAATATACAGTCGAGTACTTTACCTGGGGGCGCCGTGGCCGAGCACACCAAGGCGCAGCATAGGAGGAGAGCCAGCAGGAGAGCAGCGCTGCGTGCGTGGTAGGAAGAAGGACGCTCCATGATCATGTCGCAGCGCTTCTCAGCCATTCTCTCTCCCCGTTCTTAGTAGTTTTTACGAGGAATGGTTGGGAGGACTAGTAGTGGAGTACGCACAAGATTTTGGTATGATCTGTTCTTGGCCACTCGCGTTTCTTAATATACACATATGTATGCTCATAGGTGAAAGTCCACTCAGCTCAGAGGCATGCTTTTTCCAAGTGGTTACCTGCTTAAATTTCTCCCGAAGGGTCTTATATCTTAACTTTTTCCCAGTGCTGCTTTCCTCATATATAATAGTACAATGCACTCATGCCTTTTGACCAAACGGTCATGTCAATGTAAATTACCCATTAACAACATTTTTTTATAACTATTCAACAAAATATGTCTTTACAGTTATTTAAAAAAAATTGAAATCTTTTTAATTTTGACTTCTTGGTTATATTTATTTTCTTTGAAAATGAAAATGTATATGTAATATTCACTGCCACCATGACGTTTTGAGATTTGATTCGCACTAGTTTCAGCCGGAGCCGTCTTTTTTTGTATTTTCAAAGAAATGTAAAGACCTGAATAGATGGGACCCATGATGTAAATATATTTGTATGAGAGCTAATAAATTGTAAACCCCTCCAGAAAAAGATAATGAGTCATAAACAATGCACTTACTCTCTCTCTCTCTCTCTCTCTCTCTCTCTCTCATGCCCAGCACAACCTCACCGCTCCTCCCATCATCTTCTACACCGAGTCCAGTGTTCTCAGAGCTTTCTTGAATGTTCATATTGCACATGAGAATACGTGGAAGAAATTGCCAAGTAAATCTTCACCAAGAACATAGTATTTAGAATGGAACACCTTCCTCGCCGAGCTTGCAGCTGCCACCATCCATCCATGTCCTTCTCGAGCATTTCTCCACCATATCTATCCAGCATATATAGGCTCTCGGTGTTCCATTTTCCCGAGCTTTGTTGGAAATATGACCTAGAGGCAATAACAAATTGGTTATTATTATATTTCCTTGTTTATGACAAAAGTTTATTATTCATGCTAAAATTGTATTGACCGGAAACTTAAATACATGTGTGAATACATAGACAACACAATGTCCCTAGTGAGCATCTACTACACTAGCTCGTTGATCAAAGCTGGTTAAGGTTTCCTAACCATAGACATGAGTTGTCATTTGATAACGGGATCACATCATTAGGAGAATTATGCGATGGACAAGACCCAACCGTAAGCTTAGCATCAGATTGTTTAGTTTATTTGCTATAGCTTTCTTCATTTGAAGTATCTGTTCCTTAGACCATGAGATCGTGTAGCTTCCTGACATCGGAGGAATACTTTGTGTTTATCCAAACGTCACTTCGTAACTGGGTGATCATAAAGGTGCTCTACAGGTATCTCCGAAGGTATCTGTTTGGTTGGCATGGATCAGGACTGGGATTTGTTGGCCCTCTCGGTAATACAACATCTTAAAGAGCTTGCAAGCAATGTGACTAATGAGTTAGTCACGGGATCTTGTATTACGGAACGAGTAAAGAGATTTGCCGGTGACGAGATTGAACTAGGTATAGAGATACAGACGATCGAATCTCGGGCAAGTAACATATCGCCGGACAAAGGGAATTGCATACGAGATTAACCGAATCCTTGACATCGTGGTTCAACCGATAAAAGATCTTCGTGAAATATGTAGAAATCTATATGGGCATCTAGGTCCGCTATTGGTTATTGGCCGCGCCCCTCACCTCTGCCCCCTGCCTCCTCGTCGCCCGTCGCCGCGCCCCTCACCGTCGCCGTCGCCGCCCCCTGCCTCCTCGTCGCCCGTGGCCGCGCCCCTCACCGTCGCCCCCGTGCCCTGCCTCCTCGTCGATCGCCGCCCCCTTAGTGAGCTCATATGAATTTTCCTAATTTAGATGTGTAGTTAATTTAGATGTGTAGTTAATTGAGTTATTGTAATTTGTTCATAAATGAATATGCAAAAGTTAGAATTTTTTTCTGTTCATAGATTTTTTTGTGATATTATTGTTGAATATGCAAATGTTTGTGTGTTCATATATATATGCAAAGAATATGTCAATTTTTTTCATAGAATTTTTATAATTTTTTCTGTTGTAATTTTGTTCATAGAATTTATCTTGTTCATAGAATTTTTATGATTTTTTTCTGTTGTAATTTTGTTCATAGAATAAGAAGAGAAAGTGTTTAATAGAATTAGTTAGAAAAATAATAGAACTAGTTAAACTAGTTTATTTTTAGTAATTACTACTTTATTCTATTTATAGTAAGTGCTTAGTAGTTGAACTAGTTTATTTAATAAAACTAGTTTATTTTACTATAGAAGTAGTTTATTTTTAGCAAGAAAATTAATAGAACTAGTTTATTTTTTTAGTTAAAGCAATTATTCCCGCATCGACGTCGACGATGCCAATCCCGCATCCTCGTCGTCGACTCGGCGGAGGAGGCCGGCTTGATCAGAGGGGCCATGTCCGGGACTGGGCTCCGCCGGGCTGGTTTTGGGAGGAGCTACCTTCCGGGTGGCGTAGGTTGGTGAGGAGCCAGCCCGTCATTGACCCGATCCTCGTTTGGTGGCGGTCGCGTGGGCCAGTGATGGTGCCGAGGCTTCCGGACACCGCGGAGGTGGTACGTCACCGTGTCAGCGAGGAGGACGAGCATGTCCGTCGCTACATGGTTGCGTTGGAGTGCAGGTTCGACAATACCTGGCAGGTTCTTCAGGGATCTCACTGGAGCTATGATCCTGTGATGGTTCCTTCTCTTTGGGTATCAACTGCCCGCGCCGATACCCGTCGGGCGCTACGGTTCTAGCTGTACTAGCGATGCTATATGTATGATAGTATTCGAGGTGTATTAGTGATAATATTCGACGATGTACGGACGCATGGAGATGATGCAGTTTTGCTTATAATTGAATGCATCCTAATTTGAATATTACTTTATTTTGTGATTTGATTTTGCTTATTGAATGCTCAAATTGGAAAACTACTCCTACTTTGAATGCTAAAATTGGAGAGCACTATGCAACGCGTATGCATATGATTAGTTGATAGCTTATAGGGTTTTTGTTTTCGCAGAAATCTAGGAGCCCCCCTCCATCATACCCGCCGTCGTCCCCGTCACCGACCCCCTCCGACCTCGAGGTGAGACCAGCCACGAAGCGGTTTTAGAAAGATAATTAAACGATATGTCGGGTTGACTTTAAGTCTATTGAGTCTCCACCATATATGAGAGGACGAAGAATCCCGACTGTTGTCATGGGGGTAGCTTCTCCTTCGTTCCCGTGTGCTAGACAATTTGGTGTAATGCACTCGGGAACGAAAGGAAGGAGCTACCATCACCGACGGTCGCAAATGTCTGAGAGGAATCAGTAAGGGAGAGTTCCACCATATATATATATGAGAGGACGGAGAATCCCGACTGTTGTCGTGGGGGTCGCTTCTCCTTCGTTCCCGTGTGCTAGACATTTTGGTGTAATGCACTCGGGGACAAATGGAGGAGCGACCATCACCAACGGTCGAATGTATACACCACGTGAGCGGAGAGTTTTCAAGAAAAGACTCGACAAACCGATAGTCAACCCGTGATGAATAATAATGGTCTAACTTAGGTTTTTAGTACATATATTTAATTGTAGACGTTTAATATTTGAATTATGAACATAGGAAATGTCGTACTCGGACGACGAAAGTCTCCCGTGGGAGTGCGACTGGTGCCACGACGACCGAGGTCTGTGCGACAGGCCTCACCTGGACGAAGATCGGCGCTTCAGTATTAAGCTGGAGGAGACCTTCGATGTTGAAACGGTACGCAATGACGACAAGTGTTATTTTTTCGTAATTAAGCACGACTTCAACTATTTCAACGTGTACTTTTCATCTTTTACAATTCGACTAGCTTATCCCATGCCATTCAAGATGCTACATCTTGGAGAGGGTGGGTTTTGAAGACCATGAAAGTATGGAAACAAAGAAAATTCACGTAAGGACCCATCATGATATAGATTTTGAAGTAAATCTGTATAATTCTGAGAGCGTAACCCATTTTGGTTGCAAAAATTGGGAAGCATTTTGCAAGATGTATAGTTTTGATGAGGGTATGCTTGTCACCATGGATCTTGGTGATCCTGACATCGAGCAAGACAATATGGACATTTGGGTCCTTGTTGATACGCCTCCAATTCTACCGCTATGTGAGTTTCCCAAACATAGTTATTAGCTAATTTATATTGTTCATTTCAAAATAGTTGACAACTTATTTTCATTGACAGCTTATTTTGATTGTTCAAACAATGTGCGGAACAAGGTAGACAGAACCTACTACACCGATGGCTCTGAGTTAACTTATATGGAGAAAACTCATTTGGTCGGTTTTTGTACTGATCTTGAGAATTACAATATCTATTGTAAAACTCCTCCACATTATGGTCAATACGTGCCATTAGTGCACGTGTTGAACTACGGTAACTACTATGGAGATACCCTGGTAAGATTTCTTACTATTACGACATCCGTGCATCTTTTGCATACTTCTAAAACTAGTACATCATTGCTAACTATGAAGTTATTACTATGTTTTCAACAGATAATCCCAGAGGATTGTGTGCCTCATTTGATGTATCAGAATGGTAGCCTTGATGTTTTGAACATACAACCAGGTCATCCTACGAATCTCAACTGTCCATACCGGATTTCTAAAAGAAGTGGAGACATGAAAATCAAAGAATGGAAAAAATGTATGGACAGTCGCAAGGAGGTTCTTGGAAGCAAAAGGAAGCGAAGCGCAAAAATTGGAGACAGGATGATCTCCATTCTCCATAATGGAGAGTCGGGGTCTATATTGTTTTATGCTATTTTACCTTAAAGATGGTATTTAGGTCCTACCTAATACTGATGATCATGTGCTAAGAACAATTAAGTTGGGTTGGTTCGATGACTATGAGGATGATGATCGTATGACTTGTTATTAATAACGAGTAGAAGTTGTATGATGATGATTAGTAGGACTTGTTATTATGATGATGCATGATGCGGGCATGAAGAGTTATTATATATGAGTGGGTGAAATGAACATGGATTGGAATGAAGTGAAGGCAACAAGCATGTGGTGCATGTCGAAAGTAGTACTAATCAAACTTGATCAAGTTAGGATTAATATTACTTTCGACATGCACCACATGTTGCCTTCACTTTAATCTAAGCCATGTTTAGGCATAGCAGTAGCGTTGGTAAATCAAGCACGGAAATAAGAGAGGACAGTTATCTCTGTTAGCTAGCTTACACACCCTAAATTATCCCCTATACCCTCCCCCCTTTCAAAAAAACAAAAACCTCAGCCACTGAAATGCTGATGCATGGATGCCTTTTGGTCCCGGTTGGTGTCACCAACCGGGACCAAAGGCCCTCCTGCCTGGGCTGGCCGCAGCGGCCACGTGGAGGCCCATTTGTCCCGGTTCGTGTAAGAACCGGGACTAAAGGGCTAGGGCATTAGTAACGACCCTTTAGCCCCGATTCAACAACCGGGACAAAAGGCCCTTACCAACCGGGACAGATGATCCTTTTTCTACTAGTGATGACAAGTGAGTCGTGTCTGTCAGTACATGAGAAAACTTAAGTAAAAAATGGTAAACGCCAAGGTTCGAAGTGTGAACTCAATAGCGTGGTCGAGCTATGCTAGCCACTCCACCGGATAGATTTATATGCCTACTTTGGCCCCTTAGTTTTAATGTACTGTGGAACTAAAAGCTTGTGCTATTCAAATTGGTTGGAACCAGTGCGGCCCATTTAGCATTGTTCATATTTAAAAACTGTAAAAAGTCTGTAAATTATAAATCACACTAATACCAATAAAGTTCATTTTTTTCGTGCAGTATTGATAGTTATAAATATTATACATATAACAAAATTAACAAACTAAAAAAATGTTCATGTACCTTTGAGAATATTCATGTATTATTTTAAAAACATCAACATAATTGAAATAATATATATGAATTATAACAATGCTTCTGTAATATAAGATAAAATAATAAAAATATTTTTAAAATTACACATCATAAATATTATTTTAATTATTCAAATATTTGAATAACTATAAGCACATTTTTATAATTCATAAGTATGTCTTTCTATAATTTTAAAGCCCGTCTCATGAGGTCATTATATAACCCTACTCCTCTTTCCATTATTTTCATATAAAATAAATATAAAGTCAATGAAATCATATATAGTGACATCACATAAATGGTCGATCCATCAATTAATCAAACTGGATGACGGAGCTGTAGACTTTTTCTGGCTTCCAGTCAGCGGGGATGACCTGGTCGCCGACGAGCATCTTGCCAGACTCGTTAGTGATGCGCAACGAGAATGACCCCTGCATGCGGTGTCGGGCATCCATCCTCCAGATGGAACCCCACGACTCCTTCATGGGCACCCAGTCCCCCGTTGGAGCCATCTCGCCGCCGTTACCAGCGTCCGGACGTGACTCCATGATTTCCAGCAGTTTCACATCGCCGTCGCCGTTCTCGTATTCCACCAGGATTGCCATGTAGAACGGGTTCGACCCCTTCTCCACGTGGAACATCACGGCCAGCCCCGGGTACTGGCACGGCACCCTGCAGAGCCATACCAGTCGCCAGTGTCAGTAAATGTCGTCTCCCAAACACAAAATATCATCTTGGTAAGATAATACGATGGTTATGATGGTGACCGGCGGAATAGATAGGTGGGTGTGGTACCTCCGAAACTGCATGTCAATGATGCCCGCATTACGAAGCTCGTCGTTGCGGCCGTCCTTGGCCATGGCTCCAAAGGCAGTGCCGCTGAGGTCGAAGTGGTAGGGAGAGACCGGATAGTAGTTCATGTCCGTGATGATCACCGTCTCCGGCACACCAGAGCACGCAGGGTGGTTTGACCTTAAGCACCTTATCTGCATTTACGTTGCACACCATCGACCACCATCCATGATCAGTTACAACGTTAGGCTGCACATACACATTCGCAAAAGAAAAAAGAACTATGTAGAATATCTCTGCATGCATGCATGTGACCATAATGTAGTGGTACGCATGCATGCAGTGTGTAGTAGTAGTGCTAACGTACGGCGGCCGGGTCGTACCTGGTAGCAGGAGCCGCAGCCCTTGCCGTCCTTGAAGAGCGGCTCGTTACCGCAGGAGGTCATGGCGGAGAAGGGGGGCAAGTTGACGTTCTTGAACCCGCAAGCGCCACCATTGTCGTCGGGCCCGGCGCCGTGGCGCGCGCCGTACCATGTCGCCTTGGCAGCGAGCCAGCTGGAATTGGCTGCAGGAGGAGTGGCCCCGTAGGACGGTGGTGTTACGGCCGGGGGATGCGGAGGCGCCTGGTGCTTGGCACAGCAGCCACGGGCATGGGCGACGAGGATGCAGAGGAGTAGAGCAGCCGCGACGGAAACGGAGGAGGGTGCCATTGTTGCCTCTTGTGCCCGATGGCGCTGGGCCTTGCCCTATTTAGAGCGCGGGGCTGCCGGGCGGAAACTGGCAGGGCGCGCCAACAGTGACCAATATTAATGTACTCCCTCCGTCCCAAAAAACATGTCGCGGGCGTAGTTCACCGGTAATTTTGTAAAAAAATCCTCATGGTTTCAAAAGCGTTTCAAACAAGTCCTCCGCCCCGTCTTCTTCCTCTGCCCGTCGCCTGCGCGTCGCCAGGGGCCGGCGCCGCCCAGCTGCGTGATTCGCCAGGGGCCGGCGAGCCCAGCTGAGCTCCTCCTCCGTCGCCAAGTACCTGCTCTCGCCGCCTTCGCCAATTACCTCCTCTGCCGCCGCAGCCCAGACCTGCGCCGCCGTGGTCTCCTCCCGCTGCCTGCGGGCTTCGCCGGAATCTCCTGCCACGTCTTCCTCGAGGCCGCGCGCTTCCCTCCTGGAGCCCCCGCGCATCCTCCTGGAGCCCCCGCGTGCGTCCTCCCTCGTGCTCCCGCGCATCCTCCTGGAGCTCCCGCGCGTGCGCCGCCACGATCCCCTACTGGCATCGCCGGAGCTTGCCTCGACAATCTGGTGGACCAGGAGCTCGCCGGTGGAGATCTGCCTGTGCTGCTGCTGCTGCTCCCTCTCCCCTGCCCGTGCTGCTGCTCCTCCTCTGACCCTGCCCGTGCTGCTTCTCCTCTTCTGATCCTGCCCGTGCTGCTATTGCTGCTACTCCTCTGCACTCTGTAGAAGGTACAGTGCTTATTCATCAGAGTACTGTTGATTTACTGTTACTGATCAGAAAATTAAAGAGAGCATGATTAATTCAGAGATCAGATGATGCTAATTTAGATGATGCCAATTCAGAGTGAAACTGTAAAATTCAGAGGATGCAAATTGTTGTAGCACTAGCAGCATTCATAAAACAGTCCAGGTTAAAACTTTGTAGCACTAGCAAATTCAGATGATGCCAATTCAGGTTTGTAGCACTAGCAGCATTCATAAATCAGTCCAGGTTAAAACTTTGTAGCACTAGCAAATTCAGATGATGTCAATTCAGGTACAGAAATTTTTATCCTTAGTATTTTTGGTAATTTCAGTTAACTGAATATTTCTATCCTCAGTATTTGCTTTGCACAAATGAGCTTTAAGTATAATCTATCTATTTTCCTTCTTGATTCAACATATGTAACATTATGCATCCTGATTGTATAAGCAAAATAAACTCCAAATCTGAAGAAAAATGATGTTGTTGATCTTAGAATACTCTTTTTGTGTGTGTATATTCTTGTTATGGTACCATGGTGTACTCATCTTTTGTCATTGATGGCAGGAACACATGAATATGGATTTGAACTTGATGCCTCAAGAGGAAGAACATGGAACCATTGATTTGAACTTGATGCCTCAAGAGGAAGATGATGAAGGTATTAATTTGAATTGGGTCCCTGAAAAGGAGGAACCTCAAGTGGCAGAGAATGTGGCTATGGATTTGAACTTGATGCCTCAAGAGGAAGACGATGAAGATATGAATTGGATGCCTCAAGAAGATGAAGGGAAAGAGGATGAAGCTCAAGAGGAAGAGGATGAAGTTATGAATTGGATACTTCAAGAGAAGAGAAGAGAATTGTCAGATAAGGAGAGGCATGGTGTTTACTTTGCCTTGCTGGTAATCGAGCTCAAAGATGGGTCTGTTCAACCAGACGACAAGCTGCTAGTCTCAAACCTGTTGGACATAAGTGTACGATCTGTTGAAAGAATCTGGGAAGAGGCTAAAACGCAAATTGCCGATGGCAAAGAAGTAGATGTCTCAAGCAAGAAGCCAGGAAGATCAGGCCAAAAGAGAAAGGAGCTGGATCTAGAGAGGACCTCAACAATCCCACTGAATAAAAGAAGAACAATTCGATCTCTGGCACGGTCTCTAGGTGTGGCCCGATCGACCCTACATAAGAGGTTCCAGTTGAATGAGCTCAACCGCATCACAAGCACTGTGAAGCCTCACCTCAAGCTAGAGAACAAGCTTGCGAGATTGAAATTTTGTATGTCCATGGTCGATGACAATTCGATCTCAACTTCTCGGGCTATGTTAAAACCAATGACGAATATGGTTCACATCGATGAGAAGTGGTTCGACATGACGAGAGTGAAGAATAGTTACTATGTACTTCCAGGAGAACCTGAACCGAAGCGCACCGTGTCAAACACTCACAGCATTGGGAAGGTAATGTTCCTAACAGCTGTTGCCAGGCCTCGATATAACAATGAGGGGGAGCTAACATTCGATGGGAAGATCGGCATTTGGGCATCGTCGAAGAGACTGAGGCGAAGCGGACAAGTCAGAACAGAACAAAGGGAACAAAAGTGTTGACATCAGTGAAAGTAACCAGGCCCTGTGTGCAGAGATTATCTAACCAACAAGTTTACACGAGCCCACCGGTTGCAAGAAAACCCTCTCGTTTTTCCCGACCAAACCCGCGCTCCTTGTCCTCCTCCTCCGACAGAAGCAGCAGCTGCGCTGCTCTCCGCCGCCACTGCTTCGCTGCTCCCCGCCGCCGCAGCTCCCCTTCTCCCCCGCTCTCCCGCCGCCGCAGCTCCCCTGCTCCCCCGCTCTCCCGCCGCAGCTGCCTCCTGCTCCGCCGCCGTAGCTACCGCTCGCCTGCCTCCCCAAGCTCCCCCTTTCTCAAAAAAATCCTTGATTTGGATCCCATGTTAGTCCAACCCACAGCTACCGCCGCGCTTTGCTTCGGTTGCGTCGGAACCGCCGTCGGAGAGCCCGCAGGCACCGGATCCGGACCACCAACAACAACCTAAAGGCCGACGAGCAGCCGGGTGTCGTCCTCGCCGTCGACGATGACGGTGCCGCCGACGCCGCGAAGCGAGGGCGAGATCCTCCAGTCAGCCAACTTTGGATTTTTTTTGCCGACCTGCTCTCCGACGGCGAGTTGCAGCGCTGCTTGTCTATATCCGGAGAATTGGGAGTGTACGTTGCCGGAACGGCGGCGGGGCCCCCTCCTCTCTCGGACTCCACGGCGGGTCATCTCTCCCCTGCCTTCGTCGACCACCTCCCCGCCGGCGCCACACGCTTGCACCTGCACGCATCAGCAAGGAAGCCGTCGACCACGAAGCCAGTCCCGACGCACCTGCATCTGCACGCCGGTGCCACTCACCTGCATCGGCACACATCTGCATCAAGGCAAAGAGCTCGCCGGAGTAAAAAGGTCTTGTTTTTCTCGCCATCTTCTCCGGCCACCTTATTTTCTTGTAAAAATTTCTACTGGATTGCTCCATTGTTACATTCCTGAACTCAATTTGTTCATTTGGCGTACTGTCAGTGGACTTGCTATGCTTGGAGTGGCACTTTACTAGACTGAAGCAATTGCTGCATCACTAGACTGAAGAAATTGTGTTGTCAGTTACGGACTGAAGAAAATGTGTTGCAGATTTTGATTTGCTTGCTGATCTTCGGTTAACTCCATAGAAGAGTTTTGTACTGATTCAGTTAACTGACAGCAAGTAACAGCATGTTCTAACAGCAACAGTTTCAGAGTACTACTCCAAAATCCTCCTAGTTGTAGCTCACCTAAATGGTTGAATTCAAAGAACTGCAGTGGCCTTCAGTGATTGAGAGCTTAAAATTTCCAACAATCTGAACAAACAAAGTAAAAAGGATCAGTATCTCATTTCAGCTGATTTATTCTTCATAAGCATAGGCTTTTGTTTGTTGGAAACTAGCTAGTGAAACTGAAATTTAACAGTAAACTGAATTACTGTCATTTAACAGTAAACTGAATTTTAAACTGAGTACTGGAGTAAACTTGCGGGAGTAAAAATTTATGCATTACTCCATACTTTTTGAAATACCTACTGCTATGAGCTATGTCAACAGGGCTACTCCAGTGCACATCACTGCCCAGAGCAAACTGAAACCCACTCTTCTCTCTCTACCCAAGGCTGTATATGTTTAGATCATGAAGGAGAGATGTATAAGGCTGTACTTATATACTGATAGCTAATTAAGAAGCTGGGAAATATATACTGATAGCTAATTAGCAAGGACCTTGAGATGGATTAATCCAGTGCTACTCCTCTCATTATCTAATCTATCCATGCTATGGCTGCATATTTATTTACTGTACCAAAGATGGTCTTTCTTATTTTAGCTGATCCATCCCATGTGATATGCTAGATTTTAGCATCTGTATTGATGAACCTTTGATGAAACTAAAGAAAAACTGGAAGTGTCCTTGATAGCATGAAATGGACCTCTTAACTAAATAGAAGCGATTTCTTGTCATCCACCGTCCTTTTATTTGTTCCATGCTGATAGCTTTGCTGATTTAACATTAATTAAGAAAACCAAATTCATACCATATCATCTACTGATGATATGGTATTAGCAAAGGCCTTGCTTGCCTCATTAGTTGCTGTAGTTGTCAAGCAAAAATTTCAGTCAACTAACCGAAATTAATTCAAATAACTAAAATTAACCCAAATTAATTCAAATAACCCAGACAATTCAATTAATCCAAATAACCCAGATAATTCCAATAAATTCCAACAAGGAGTTGATATACAAGGATTATACAAGGCATACAGAAGGGCATGACATAAGGGCATCTTTGTCCCCTCTTGACACAAGATTACACAAGACATACACAAGGAGCACCTGACTACATGACATAAGGGCCTCTTTG
Organism: Triticum aestivum; assembly: GCF_018294505.1. Lineage (NCBI taxonomy): Eukaryota > Viridiplantae > Streptophyta > Magnoliopsida > Poales > Poaceae > Triticum > Triticum aestivum. The sequence goes on along the minus strand of NC_057802.1, from coordinate 3,541,915 downwards.
CCCCCTCTTGACTACATTCTTTCTCTGGCCACTTCTTCCCTTCCCTTCCCTTTACTTTTCTTTCTTTTCCCTTCTCTAGCTAATTCTTTCCTTTCATTTTCTTTTCCTATTGCAATTTCCATTTCTTCTATAAGGGCCCTAGTATCAACAACTACCCGACTGTCGCAATATACACCGGTTATTTCCATTCCAGCATTCTGAACACGATCCTTGTGCAAGTGGGGCAACTTATATTGATTTCCTCCTTTGTCTTTCATAACTTCAAACATAACTGCTTCTAATGTGATAAAGCTTCTGTGCAACTTGTCGGGATCGTAGTTCTCGAATTCCTCTTCCACACCCTGTACCAGTTCCTGGATGTTTGTAGGTGACCTGCAGTCGGTTAGTGACTGGAGAGAGTTATGGAAGCAGAGGTCCAAACAATTTAACTCAGGGCTATTTGGGGGCTGTTGTAGCAATCGGATGTCAAGATCAGTTTGTTCCACAGCTTCTCGAAAAGCTACATCATTGGGAAGGACATGAGGCTTTGCGTTATCCTGTTGGATGAATATTGTTGCTCCCTCATCATCGTCAGGCCACTTATCCTGAATTGCCGGGATAACCTTATTGATTAGATAATCTCTGCACACAGGCCTGGTTACTTTCACTGATGTCAACACTTTTGTTCCCTTTGTTCTGTTCTGACTTGTCCGCTTCGCCTCAGTCTCTTCGACGAATGCCCAAATGCCGATCTTCCCATCGAATGTTAGCTCCCCCTCATTGTTATATCGAGGCCTGGCAACAGCTGTTAGGAACATTACCTTCCCAATGCTGTGAGTGTTTGACACGGTGCGCTTCGGTTCAGGTTCTCCTAGAAGTACATAGTAACTATTCTTCACTCTCGTCATGTCGAACCACTTCTCATCGATGTGAACCATATTCGTCATTGGTTTTAACATAGCCCGAGAAGTTGAGATCGAATTGTCATCGACCATGGACATACAAAATTTCAATCTCGCAAGCTTGTTCTCTAGCTTGAGGTGAGGCTTCACGGTGCTTGTGATGCGGTTGAGCTCATTCAACTGGAACCTCTTATGTAGGGTCGATCGGGCCACACCTAGAGACTGTGCCAGAGATCGAATTGTTCTTCTTTTATTCAGTGGGATTGTTGAGGTCCTCTCTAGATCCAGCTCCTTTCTCTTTCGGCCTGATCTTCCTGGCTTCTTGCTTGAGACATCTACTTCTTTGCCATCGGCAATTTGCGTTTTAGCCTCTTCCCAGATTCTTTCAACAGATCGTACACTTATGTCCAACAGGTTTGAGACTAGCAGCTTGTCGTCTGGTTGAACAGACCCATCTTTGAGCTCGATTACCAGCAAGGCAAAGTAAACACCATGCCTCTCCTTATCTGACAATTCTCTTCTCTTCTCTTGAAGTATCCAATTCATAACTTCATCCTCTTCCTCTTGAGCTTCATCCTCTTTCCCTTCATCTTCTTGAGGCATCCAATTCATATCTTCATCGTCTTCCTCTTGAGGCATCAAGTTCAAATCCATAGCCACATTCTCTGCCACTTGAGGTTCCTCCTTTTCAGGGACCCAATTCAAATTAATACCTTCATCATCTTCCTCTTGAGGCATCAAGTTCAAATCAATGGTTTCATGTTCTTCCTCTTGAGGCATCAAGTTCAAATCCATATTCATGTGTTCCTGCCATCAATGACAAAAGATGAGTACACCATGGTACCATAACAAGAATATACACACACAAAAAGAGTATTCTAAGATCAACAACATCATTTTTCTTCAGATTTGGAGTTTATTTTGCTTATACAATCAGGATGCATAATGTTACATATGTTGAATCAAGAAGGAAAATAGATAGATTATACTTAAAGCTCATTTGTGCAAAGCAAATACTGAGGATAGAAATATTCAGTTAACTGAAATTACCAAAAATACTAAGGATAAAAATTTCTGTACCTGAATTGACATCATCTGAATTTGCTAGTGCTACAAAGTTTTAACCTGGACTGATTTATGAATGCTGCTAGTGCTACAAACCTGAATTGGCATCATCTGAATTTGCTAGTGCTACAAAGTTTTAACCTGGACTGTTTTATGAATGCTGCTAGTGCTACAACAATTTGCATCCTCTGAATTTTACAGTTTCACTCTGAATTGGCATCATCTAAATTAGCATCATCTGATCTCTGAATTAATCATGCTCTCTTTAATTTTCTGATCAGTAACAGTAAATCAACAGTACTCTGATGAATAAGCACTGTACCTTCTACAGAGTGTAGAGGAGTAGCAGCAATAGCAGCACGGGCAGGATCAGAAGAGGAGAAGCAGCACGGGCAGGGTCAGAGGAGGAGCAGCAGCACGGGCAGGGGAGAGGGAGCAGCAGCAGCAGCACAGGCAGATCTCCACCGGCGAGCTCCTGGTCCACCAGATTGTCGAGGCAAGCTCCGGCGATGCCAGTAGGGGATCGTGGCGGCGCACGCGCGGGAGCTCCAGGAGGATGCGCGGGAGCACGAGGGAGGACGCACGCGGGGGCTCCAGGAGGATGCGCGGGGGCTCCAGGAGGGAAGCGCGCGGCCTCGAGGAAGACGTGGCAGGAGATTCCGGCGAAGCCCGCAGGCAGCGGGAGGAGACCACGGCGGCGCAGGTCTGGGCTGCGGCGGCAGAGGAGGTAATTGGCGAAGGCGGCGAGAGCAGGTACTTGGCGACGGAGGAGGAGCTCAGCTGGGCTCGCCGGCCCCTGGCGAATCACGCAGCTGGGCGGCGCCGGCCCCTGGCGACGCGCAGGCGACGGGCAGAGGAAGAAGACGGGGCGGAGGACTTGTTTGAAACGCTTTTGAAACCATGAGGGTTTTTTTGCAAAATTACCGGTGAACTACACCCGCGACATGTTTTTTGGGACGGAGGGAGTATATATGTGGTAGCCTATTAATTTTTTAATTATCTGCTATAGAAAAAATAGATATGTGCAATGCAATATTAAATAAGAATATATGAAAATGTACTCCATGTTTGATGTGGTACTGTATATGTTGACATTAACTAACGTGTTAATGCGAGCACAATGGGTTGTGAATCAGAAGTACATGGAAGGATCAATGAACATTGAGAAGACAATGATAGTGACAATGATGATCCATGCTTGTATTTTGCATCACAATTTCATAAGATAAAATGCTTATTTATCATGTATATTCAACCATCAATGCACTATTTAATATTTTATCTCAATTTTCTCTGCTATTGCATGGTTGCAACGGGAGGGGACCAAAACGCTGCTGAAGCCGAAAAATGGAAGTACCATCGGGACAGACACTTTTTTGGAGCGAAAAAAAATATTAAACAGCAATACATGTATATATTTTGAATGTAAAAGTCCACAAAAGCCATAAGGTGGGGCATGGCATAACCTGTGGAGCCTACGGTGCTCACATGGCGTGTGCGATGGTAAACTCATTTCATATGGTTGCAAGTCCAACCTTGTGCCATCTTGTGCAATGGTGCATCGCTACCATGGTTGCAATTCCATCCGTGTGGCCACCATGATGCATCGCTCCCTACGTAGTGAGTGATTCTGGCTTGCAGCTGGTCGCCTCCACATATGCTCCTGGACTTGGCATCAATTGTCTTGCATATCCGGCATCGGTTGAGTAGATAGGTGGTTGTGGTAAGTGCTTCAGCCTGGGTCCTGGAAAAATAGGGTGGACGTGACATCATGATGTATGAGAAGGGCACGGTTAATTAACTTTTAGTTTTGTTTTGTGGGGACGTGGGGTCGTTGCCGTGGCGGGATAACAAACCCGTCAATTTGGAGTTGTCGAACTCCTTGACATTTTCAGCTTGCACAGAAACAAGGGAATGAACTGACCACGGACGTTGATGTGGAGGGCCGCAGCAGCGCGTGGTGGTGGCCGGCCATGGCAGTTCCAGCGGGCTGTGGCCCGCCGTGGCAGCAGCAGGGTGCTGCGTGGAGGCAGCGGGTCTGGGTGGAGCGGCCGCACGGAGGAGATGGGGATGGGGTGGTGCGGGCCACGACCGGCTCTAGGGACCGGGGAGGAAATGGGGGAGGAGAGAAGAGAAGAAAATGATAGCGAGAAGAAGATGATGACGGTCCAATGTAACACCTTTAATTTTTACTGTCCACGTGGCTTGACAGATGGGCCCTACTATCATAATCCTAATTATTTCTTAACCATTCGATGATTAGTTGTTTTTCGAAACAGTGAACAAATCTTGTGCTAGGTTTTAGATTCTTTTTTTAGAAGTGGTAGTTTTTTAGAACCCTAACCCGGATTGTGATAGTTTTATGTTGTTTACTCAGTCGCCACATTGTGAAGATCCACATATTGGAGGTAAATTATGACGTAGCCTGCAATGGTATAAACTTAGTTATGAACCATTTTGTGTGTGGCGTGATTACCTCTCCTCACGTTCACCCTGTAGAACTCTCAATCATAATTTGAAATATTCATGTGACAGAAATATTATATATGTGATATAGACACAACTGGAATAGTATTTGATTATGAATGTAGAGTCAATGAAAATAACTAATCTGAGCATGGAATGCTGAATGAAGTATAAGTTCTTGTTCGCATAAATAAGAAATGGTACTCCCTTCGTCCCAAAACAAGTGTTGTGGTTTTAGTTCAAATTGATTTGAACTAAAGCCACGGCACTTATTTTAGGACGGATGGCATGATAAGATGTCTGCTTATTTGCATGGGACACCATGCTAGTATATACTGAAACTATGCGGAGCCAGGTGTGCGTAACAATCCTACCAACACGTACAAACGTAGATTGATCCTTTATCCAAATCTTTGGCACCAGCTATGGATTGCCCGGTCATACACAACTACACGAGGTAAAAGCACGACAGATCCAGGAACTTGTCGGGCCCGTGATGTTTTGGTCCACAAACATGCAAAACCCCACCCCGCCACCCACAAACTTGCAGCCGATGTGCAAAAAAACCCAAAACCAATCCGGACGCGACATCTGGCGGAGGCGGGGCTGAGGCGGTCGTCGCCCGCTTTTGCAGAAACCCCCCTAGGCTTAATAGTAATAAACCCGCACCCACATCTCTCGTTCCCCATTCCAGCTGCAGCCAAATCCCTAGTGTCTCTCCCTCTCGTTCTCCTCTGTATCGCCCAACGACAGAAGCACGAGAGCTAGGTCGGCGACGGCGAGTCTGGGCTTTGGAGCGAGTGGTAGCAGGAAGGGCGGCGCCATTGGAGTCGGCGGAACCATGTGGGCGGATCCGTTGGAGTCGGCGAAGCCATGGGTGGGGGCGGATCCGTTGGTCTGCTCGGCGGATCCGTTAGAGGCGACTGGTTCATTGGCGGCAGCCGACCCGGATAACCATGGGCCAAGGAGTCGTCCGTCGTCAACTTTGGGGCTCCATTTGCATCTCAGGTTTAGTTCTTCGCACTCACGAATTACATTTGTTCGGTGGGTTGTACAAGTGATTGACGATTTAGGGTTTGAGTTTTGGTAGGATGACGTGCTTCCTGAATTCGATTTTAGGCTACTTAAATATGAGCACGATCCAGACTATTGTGGCATTGAGAAGGGGGGTCTCTGCATTCATCTGATTGCCCCTGATATTGCAGGCACATCTGCAGCTGCTGCTAGGGGAAGAGGAGCTGCAAGGGGAAGGAACTCTGGAAGAACTGCAGGAGGTAGAACTGGAAGAGGTGCTGGAAGGGGAAGGAATTCTGGAAGCACTACAGCAGCTAGTACTGGAAGAGGTGCTGGACGAACTTAGGCGTTGACACATCTATAGAACTTGGATTTGTTGCATATTACATGTTGTTTGGAGATGACAGGGTTACAGAAATGATGAGATGCAATTGTAGTTCCATTACATTAGTACAACTACGAGTTCATGAATGAACTTCATTTTGTGACAGCAAATGTAAGAGTTCATGAATGAGCGTTCTTTAGTGATGTTAGGACTACAACAAACTGCATAGTGCTGCTGCTAAGATGAACTGTATTTTGTGACAGCAAACTCCTTTATGATGTACTTGTTTAAATGATGTTTGAACTCCTCTTTGCTGGTTAAATTATGTGCTCAGATTCTGAATTTTTCCAGTCCTTTACCTATGTATTCCTGAATATTTCTATATATGCAAATAAATAAGCTAAAATGCATGCTGAAATTCTGTACAGATTCTGTACATCAACATATGCAGTCAGAAACTTTGTATGTTCAAAATAGCAAAAAAGAAAATTGGCTCGGGTATCGAACCTAGGATGAACTGTATTTTGTGACAGCGAACTCCTTTATGATGTACTTGTTTAAATGATGTTTGAACTCCTCTCTGCTGGTTAAATTATGTGCTCAGATTCTGAATTTTTCCAGTCCTTTACCTATGTATTCCTGAATGTTTCTATATATGCAAATAAATAAGCAAAAATGCATGCTGAAATTCGGTACAGATTCTGTACATCAATATATGCAGTCTGAAACTTTGTATGTTCAAAATAGCAAAAAAGAAAATTGGCTTGGGTATCGAACCTAGGATGAACTGTATTTTGTGACAGCAAACTCCTTTATGAAGTACTTGTTTAAATGATGTTTGAACTCCTCTCTGCTGGTTAAATTATGTGCTCAGATTCTGAATTTTTCCAGTCCTTTACCTATGTATTCTTGAATGTTTCTATATATGCAAATAAATAAGCTAAAATGCATGCTGAAATTCTGTACTGATTCTGTACATCAACATATGCAGTCTGAAACTTTGTATGTTCAAAATAGCAAAAAAGAAAATTGGCTTGGGTATCGAACCTAGGATGAACTGTATTTTGTGACAGCAAACTCCTTTATGATGTACTTGTTTAAATGATGTTTGAACTCCTCTCTTCTGGTTAAATTATGTGCTCAGATTCTGAATTTTTCGAGTCCTTTACCTATGTATTCCTGAATGTTTCTATATATGCAAATAAATAAGCTAAAATGCATGCTGAAATTCTGTACTGATTCTGTACATCAACATATGCAGTCTGAAACTTTGTATGTTCAAAATAGCAAAAAAGAAAATTGGCTTGGGTATCGAACCTAGGATGAACTGTATTTTGTGACAGCAAACTCCTTTATGATGTACTTGTTTAAATGATGTTTGAACTCCTCTCTTCTGGTTAAATTATGTGCTTGGATTCTGAATTTTTCCAGTCCTTTACCTATGTATTCCTGAATGTTTCTATATATGCAAATAAATAAGCTAAAATGCATGCTGAAATTCTGTACAGATTCTGTACATCAACATATGCAGTCTGAAACTTTGTATGTTCAAAATAGCAAAAAAGAAAATTGGCTTGGGTATCGAACCTAGGACCTGCCATTCCGCTCTGTAGTGCTTTGCCAATAGAATAGGAGTAATGTATTATCTCAATACAGCTAGTCTTTTGTACTGAATCAGCTTTGGGCGTCGTCTCTATCCTATGCTATGCCGCCCGTACTACTGTCAGCGAGAAGAGCCATGCAGCGACATCCTCGAGGCCAATGGCAGCTTCCCGCCGGTGGCCGCTCCCCTCCGTCGGGCTGCAGAAGCAGAGTGCACAGCCAGAGAGCCAGCAAGGGCAGCGACAAGTTCCTAGGCCTGCTATGCTTCTGCTGTTGGGCGATATAGAGGGAGAGACACTAGTGATTGGCTGCAGCTGGAATGGGGAACGAGAGAGATGTGGGGTGCGGGTTTATTACTGTTAACCCCAAGGGGGTTTCTGCAAAAGCGGGCGACGAGCGCCTCAGCCCGCCTCAGCCAGATGTCGCGTTAGGATTGGCTTTGGGTTTTTTTGCACATCGGCTGCAAGTTTGTGGGTGGCGGAGTGGGGTTTTACAAGTTTGTGGGCTGAAACATCACGGGCCCGACAAGTTCCTGGGCTTGCCGTGCTTTTACCTCCAAGGATATACATATACGGAGGCGCTTCATATGTAAGGTTGGGCGCTCGCAAACGGCTGCAGTGCCTTTTGGTGTGACTCATGTGCCGACATCCCCGGCGGTGGCAGCAGTGACGGAGGGGCCACGCGGTCACCACAGCGGAAGCAGTTCGTCGGGTTCTTATGGCCTGAGTTATTGGGCGGCGGAGGACCATTCCCCTGATGGCCTCCGTTTGCAGCATCTGCATGTACACAAACCGGCCGACATGGCAATATTATTTACTACTGAGTTGTATTTCGGTATGAAAATTAGAGCAGGAGACGACAATTGAGTCATTTACCAGGCCCCTTTGCAGCCGAGCATGCGAAGGAACAGCAGATGATTGCTAGAACCCCCAGAGCGCGTCTGAGGGAAGAAGAAGAAGCAGCATCCTGAACCAGCTTAATTCACAGCTATCATTTTTGTGTGTTGTTTCTATAAGCAAAGCTGACGACTTTGGTACATATGATCTCCTACAATGGTTAAAGTTGGCCCTATATTAACAAAGTACGTGTAGAAATGTGCACGATTAGGTATTAACTCACTGCTTTCTAATACACAATTTAAGGGAAGAGTACGCGTTGTACCTTTTTCAGGGGAACAACACGATTAGGTACATACTCAATGCTTCCCCGAGTGCGATTTGTCCAAGTTGTACCTTTTTTAAGGGAAGAGTACGCGTTATGCACGTCTTTCAATCAAATACATATAATGCACATATGGTCAATGCCGATCCTCCAAGGGAAGTCTACTTGTTATTCATGTGTAATAGAAATGTAAACCATGCGCCACAAACCGAACCATGTGGCGATTGATAAACTCATTGCACAACCATGTGCGATCTAGTGCACACGGTTCAGCGATACGATTCGTAATGAGAGGATCCATCGCACATTGTTGCCCTCAAAGAATTGTGTGCTATATCGTCAACACAATTTCACGGAAAGATAACGCGTGTGATGTGTGCGCTATCATGCATGGATCAGAAAACAAGATCGTGTGCACATGCGCTGGCACCTCGTCTTCTGTCTTCTCTTTATGGCGGGTTCCTGCCGCACCTTGCCTTCCGCGACACACACACGTCGGTTCCATGCGTTTCCACTCCACGCATCACAACGTACAATAAGAATGAAGGTCGACACACAAAAACTAAACATGGCATCATGTCGACACACAGAAACCCCACTCAGCAGCTTGGGCTGGGTCGTGTGACTATCCTTCCTTGATTGCCCATCGGATGATCTGACTACGCTGCCAATGCTGCTGTTAAATTTGTTTGGTTATTTGTGTATTCACAATATATATAGAATAAATATGAGAAATTTTGAACCAAAAATCTGATTTTTTTTTTCTGAAAAACTTGGACAAATGGAATTTGATGTGTAGATATATTGACAACCAGTGTCATTCGCTGTACCAGATAATTTTCACTACAATTGCTTGTAGATTTGAAAAGATCATATGACACCGAACTCTGAATATATCGAAAGTAAATAAGTGAAAGATTGGACCTAGAGATCAATTCTCTTGTCAAAAAATTTTGTTGCAATTTCAGACACAGACATACCTTTTTCAAAGCAAACATATGGCATTGTGCTCTATATGTAAAATTTGATAAATTGCTTACACATTTGCGATCTCTACGTTAGTGATCTCTGCTTCGAACTGTCTTTCTGGATTCCCACGGACTGTGACAGTGCCGTTTGGACATGGCATCTTCAACTGTAGCCTGTAGGTATGCTTATGATGGCACTGCCATGAATTTCACATTTGCCGGTCAGCCAAAGATTGCATAGTAGCCGCCGTGGAAAGGGGCGACCTCAACCTGAAGTCGTTCAGATCGTAAGTTATCTTCGTCCCCGAAGGCAACCTCAACTCGATCCGCTAGGGGGCAACAAACAAGGCGGCCTGGCAAGAAACCAAGGAAACCTGCATCCTCGAATCCGGACAAGGAGATCCCCATTTTGGCTAGAGTGTCAGGTAAGATTTTGTTGAGACCACTGCCCCCGTCCATCAGGACGCGTGGTAGGCGCCAGGCCCCGACGATTGGATCTACCACTAGGGCATGCTTGCCGGTGTAGGGGTTGTTTTCAGTGTGGTCGTTTCTGTTGAACGTTAACGTTTCGTCTCACCATGCAAGGAGCTCGCTGGACACCGACTCCATTGCGTAGATCGTGCGATGCGCGAGCTTTTGGTTCTGGCGCGTCCCTATTGCCGGGAAGATTATATTTACGATGGACACATGGGAGGGCTGGTGGGTTGAAGAAGACCCAGCTCTTTTGGCGGCCCATGCGAATCTCCTTGCGATCAATGAACGACGGGGGTGTGACCTCGAAGAGCCGCCCCGAGTTGTCGACCGGTAGCTCGAAAGAGCCAAAGGTGAATGTTTGGCCCGACGTTAATTTACCGGCGTCATCTGGATCTCCGACCAGTATCGCTGGTGCCTGGCGCGCCAACTGATGGTGCAGAAAACCGCCAGATCCCTCGGTATGGTACCTGGCGACATCAGAAGTACCGCGACGCAGCCCGCATGCACAAGTTACCCAGGTTTGTGCCTCCGGAGAGTAATATCCTACATCCTACTTATTCTTGTTATTCGCGGCGGCGGGATACCTCGTGCTAGGGACTAAAGAAAAAAAAGTAGTGAGGAAATTATGAGGGGGCCCAGAAAAATAAATTCAAGAGCACATCATAAGTATTTGACATGCTAGAAAATAGTAAGCACATCATTTTTTCTATTTTGGCCGAACAGATATTTTCTGGACAAATAAAACAGAAAAAAGAGTAGGATTTTCATTAATGTTCCTTCAGCTTCAGTGCAAGTTGACCTCCTTGGTTTGAATTTGGGATCAATATAATTGTGATAACGAAAGGAGCACTATCCATTGATGTTAGTGCTGACAAGCTAGTAAGAACAGTAGAACAGTGCCACTAATGGCTCCCACATCAATTTGAGCTCATCAACCGTCGGATCCTGCTATTGGATGCTCCAAATCTACTAGAAGACCCATGGCTCGAGCATGTACCTCTTTCAACGTGCGTTGCAAACTTATAGGCGCGATCGACTCAGCCCACTGTTACCGGGTTGCATTCTGCCAACGGCACAAAAGCTCTATGTCGCTTATTGCGATGTGGAAGATAGCATCACCTCAAGGAGTTTTTCTTTGTGGGCTAGCCCAGTGGCATAGTTTTGGAAAGCTTCTATAGACAGGTATGAACCGCTTTTTGAACCCTGCATGTTTTTCTTCATTTTTCTTGTCGGTTTTTCTAAAAGTTTTCAGTGTCTTTCATTTGTGTTTTTTGTTTTTTTTTCTTCCATCTTTAATTTTTGATTTTCCCTGGGTTTCTATTTATATTTTATGTTTCTTATTTTATAATTTATTTTTATATTTTGATTGCATGTCTACTTTTTTCAGTAAACGATTTCAATTTTTCATATAAATGTGGAACATTTTATTTGATACACGTTGATTATTTTTCAAATATCCCATGAACATTTTTTCAAATACATGTTCAACATTTTTTAAATACACAACGAATATTTTTATGACTAGTACAAAAAAACTCAATTACAGATAGAACACTTTAGGACATTGTATAATTTTTTTAGTGAAGCAGATGTATTTCAGGAACCCGTGCGTGTCTTTTAAAATGTCATGAAATTTTTTGAATGATACGGACATTTTTTTTGTAATTATGCGAATAGTTTTTATCATATTGTATAGACATTTTCCGAAAAATTAACATTTTTTTATATGTCACAAACATAGATCTGAATGATGCAAAAGCTTTTTTCTAAATACCATCAATTGTTTTTATATTCTCTGAACATTTAAAAATATCATGAGCTTGTTTTAATTGTCTTATTTTTTTATAGAAGTTTCCCGAACACCTTTTGAAAAATTGAATTATAATATTTCATTGGCAGAAATAAAAATAAAATTAATACCAAACAATAAATTGCTGCCTGCTATGACCAGCTAGCGATCATACATCATAGCTTGTTTGGCCCTTTAAGCGATGGTAATCCCCATACGACTGGCCAGCGCGAAATACAAACCTTCAGCATTTTGATTTCTAGTTTATTAACTTTCAGATGCATTTCGAAATATTCTTACTATATCCATTATAAAAATCACTTTAGGTAAAAAAGTTGAAACGTGTTAATCGTGCATTTTAAAATGTTAAATGTGTATAGATATAGAAAAAAATGGTTTCAATATACACAAAAATATACAATGCATATGGAATAAAGTAGAAATCACAAAACTAAAATAAGTTGTTTCTAAAAAAGTTAATCAAGCATTTAAAAATGTAAATATCTATAGAAAAAAATGTTGTCAATGTATTTAGAAAATGAACAATGTGGATGAAAACAACTTCAGTCCGGGTTAGTTTCACTCAAATCATGTCAATTAGAGTCCAAAACAATAGCAAAAGCATTATGAAAATTAGATACGATGGAGACGTACCAGTGACTTTGTTTAATTTTCTAGAATCAATTACCATTCTATAGCAAGTCACAATTCTTTGTGGAATAAATTCATTTTCATCATTAGAAACAACAGTAATAATGTTAGACGTGTTTTTAAAAACTGTTACTGATGTATATAAAAAATGTAGAATGTGTATGAAAAACGTACAGATAAAAAATGTTTAGAAGCTGTTAATTATGTATTTGGAAAATATTAAACAAGTATATGTAAAATGTTCTGTTGTATACAAAAATGTAGATTGTTTATGAAAAAAGTTAACATAAAAATTATATGTTTTAAATAATATTTATCTTGTATCTGTTAAAGGTTAAACTTTTGAGGTGAACAATGAAAAATTGTACAATGTGTACGAAGAAAGAAGACAGCCAAAAATATAAGTTTTCAAACATGTTAATCTCTTATTAGAAAAATATTAAGCGTGTATATAAAAAATGTTCCTAGTGTATAAATAATTTTTACAACGAAAATAAAGAAAACCTATAAAAATCGAAAAATAACACAAAGAAACGAGGAAAAACAAAGGGAACAAAACAAAGACATCAGTAAAAACCGAAAACAAAACAAAGGTAAAGAAAAAAGAAAGAAAATATAAAACAGCTAGAAACTGTGAAAGTGGCGAAGATCAATAATATAAAAACAGAAGTCCAAAAGAAAAATAAAAGAACAGAAAAAAATAAACAGACGAAACCCGTACTTAGAACGAGCGAATGACCTAGGAGGCAGTGACTACTCTAACGGGCCGGTACATACGTGCGAGCCCTTCATGCGACATTTCATTCACGGCTCGTGACAACTATTTATCGCATTCAGCGAGGTGGAAAGGGCCTCTCTCTGAATGTGATACTGTATTTAGGCCAGCCCACTTCACGGAAACTACTTATCGCATTCAGCGAGGTGGAAGGGGTCTCTCGCTGAATGCACAGTAATTGGGCCTGCCCACTTCTCGCTCAATTAAAGAAAAAAAGGGGAGCGATAAGGAGAGAACGAAGGATCGATCCATGGTTCTCCAGGAAGAAGCAAGCACACGTACCCACCATGCCGCGCTACTGTCCGCGTTAAGTAAAGGAGGAGGCGCGTTCTACTTGAAGCGAGTCAAGCAGCTTTTTCTCCCTTTTTTGTTTTATTTTCTTTTTTATCTTCTTTAGCGTTTTTTTCTTCATTTGTTTCTTCAGTTTTTTTATTTTCCTTTTATTTTGGTCTATTTTGTTTCTTTTCCAGTTACAGTTTTTTCCTTTTTTTCATTCTACATTCTTATATACATGATCGACATTTTTTCAAATACTTGTTTAACATTTTTATATACATGATCAACATTTTTTCAAATACTTGTTCAACAGTTTTCAAATACTTGTTCAATATTTTTATATACATGATAAAAAAATTCAAATACGTGTTCAACATTTTTTTCAAATACTTGTTTAACATTGTTCAAATACTTGTTCATTTTTTTGAAATTACTTTTGAAGAGTTTTTGTAATATATATATTTATAACTTTTTAAAGTGTAAAGAGAGGTATAAAACTAAAAGTAAAAAGAAAACTGAAAACATAAACAAAAACAGGAAAAAGTGGTTGTGGCCTCGCGCACTCGTGGGCTGGTCCAGCTCGCTCGCACCTGCAGCAAGTCCGAAGCCAGAATCGCTAAAGGCGAGATATAGGCGTAGCCTTCGCGGCTTTGCATGGGCGAACAACCGAAGGACAGATATATGTGCCAACCCATTTAGCAGGTATGTGCTCTACAGAATCCATTCCCACTTGCAGGACCTTTCCAGAACTTGAAATCTAGGCCCGGGCCCGATCCGGCCGCCGGGCTTGAAATCTAGGCCCAAGCCCGGCCAGTGGACAAGGTCGGGCTGGGCCGGGTCGGGTCGGGCTGACCGGGCCGGGCTGCCCATGGCCAGGTCTACCAGAAGGTTCCTCTCCGGTTTAGTTCCATATTTTTGTCTTTCTCATGTTTGTCCTTTTTGCGGTTTTCTTCAGTTGCCAGAACAATGTTCGGAAATTTTGAAAGAACGGTTCAGAATTTCAAATATCTGGAACTGTGTTTTAAAAACTTTTATGGGATTAAAAATATTCATGTCTTAAAATAAGTTTTGAAATTTAAAATATTAAAAACAATCACACTTCAAAAAATGTTCAGAAATTTTGAATAATTATTTGAAACTTTAGAAACATGTTTGCAGTTTCAAAAAGATCCATAACTAAAAAATTCTTTGTGTTGTTCAAAAATTGTTCTGCTTTTGAGAAATATTCGTGTTTAAAAAAAAATTGAAATTCATAAATCCGCCTAAAACAACCAGTTTCTACAGTGACCAGGTCACTACAGTGTGTGTCGCTAAAGTACTCCGGACACTACAGTGAGTTGGTTGCTAGTAATGCTAAATTGACCGGCCTAGCCCTTCAATTTTTTTTAATAAATGGACCGGCCTAGTCGTGGTCTCCCCTATGCATTGGTCCCTATTTTTCACAAAATGTGTCATATAGGAGCTCCCCTAAGCATTGTGTAGATGCACCACGACGACCGATCTAGGAATTCTCTCCTTAATTGGGCTGACCAATTGTTACAAATGCAGATAGGCCCAAAAAGAGTATAAACGAGGTGGTGCGGCATTATGAGTTAATAAAATTCACGCTTTTATCAAAAAAAAAAATGGTGATGCTCTCGTCCAATCTAAAAATGACATAGAAATGCTCCACGAGGATTGTAAGGCTAGCCGTAATTCTAAATTCATAATGGATGGTTTGCTTTAATTTTCTAGTACCATGGTGTGATGATGAAAAAAAAATCTTAACCTTTTGAGTACTACAACAAATTACATACCGAGTCCTGCATTGGATTGAAGAGGGTGAGGAAAGAAATGACAGCCATGGCACTTATTGTTGGTAACGACTAATGATCTGCTTGGCATGCCTGCTTTTGTTGTTGATAATACAATTCAGTTTGCTTAGCTATTTGATGATGACATGTTAGATAAGTATGCGTGATTTTATGAGAAGTTGTAACTTTTAGATGAATGAGTTTCCAAGGATTGCACATCTTGACCTAATCTGAATTCTACACAAGGGACATGCTAACGATCCAAGCTACCATCACCATGCGCCCACTCGGAAAAACAGAAGAGCCCATCATTTGTAAGATCCTCTCATTGCCCATACTATTCATATATAATTATATACTGATTTCTATGGAGGGATGTCTGAAAAATAAATTGAAAACAAAACATGATTGACCATTTGCAGAGTGTTGCACTCGTCAAGCATAAAAGTGTCAACACCTGAGAGCTTCTGGATTATTACTTTTTTGCCAAAATCCTTAGGAAGAAACTGGACAGTGAGGAGGACCTTGTTTCCCTGCTAGCACGGCCTTTACCAAGTTCCACTCTGCATGGTTTTGACCCATATTTGATTAGTTTCCTTACGAAAGCACTCGACTTCGTAAACAAGCCAGAGACAATGTTGAACAATTGGCTAACGCCACAACCACTCACCTTTACCTTCCTCCCCACCTCTTCTCATACTCAGTGCTGCAGCTAGTTAAAGTGGCCAATATTTTGCATTACGGTTTAAATGCTAACCTACGAAATCGTCTTGCACTTGCGGCCGAACAAGAACTCATTTCGCTTTTGGCTATTTTGCAGGACTTTTTGCCATCAGAAGAGGAAGAACAACGCACTAGTAGAAAAAGAGGCTTCCATACGCCCCCATTAGTCCCCAAAACAATCGAACCGCGACAAAAGGGGCCTTTAGTCGCGGTTCGGGAGGAGACCCGCGACCAACTATCTGGGCCCAGCGCGCTCGGTCGACAGCTGGCGGACGGGAGAGGCTTTAGTCCCGGTTGGCCTGGCCAACCGGGACTAAAGGTCCCCGAAGGCCTTCAGTCGCGGTTGGCCAGGCCAACCGGGGCTAAAGGCCCATCCAGCTGGCGGACGGGAGGGGCTTTAGTCCCGGTTGGCCTGGCCAACCGGGACTAAAGGTCCCCGAAGGCCTTTAGTCGCGGTTGGCCAGGCCAACCGGGACTAAAGGCCCATCCCTATATATAGGACTCAGCTCACTTCACTTCACTCAGCTCACTTCACAATTTTCAGAAGGGGGTGGTGGGTTTGCTTTTGGTTCCTCCTATGCACACAAGGTGTTCGATGAAATGCCCGAGAGCCTGAAACAAACATGATATGAAGTGTCCGAGCCACACTTGAGCTTTCTCATTTATTTTTCCTCCGCGATCGCGGTTAGCAACTTGAACCTTTCATGTGTCATTGATAAAATATGCATGTGTGTAGTTCATTGTTTAATTTGTATTATTTCTAGCTAGTTAGTTTAACAAATGCATGATGGTTAATTATATACTTTATATAATAATAATGCAGATGAATCGGCAATGGATGTACGGTCCCCGACTCTCCGGCGAGTTCACTACGGGTTTGAAAGATTTCCTCGTAGTGGCAAATGCGAACAAGCAGCGAGGTTTTATTATCTGTCCATGTGCTGTCTGTAAGAATCAGAAGGGTTACTCCTCCTCAAGAGAGGTTCACATGCACCTGCTTCGGCGCGGTTTCATGCGAAGCTATAATTGTTGGACCAAGCATGGAGAAAGAGGGGTTAGAATGGAAGAAGATGAAGAAGGGGATGATATCGATGACAACTATCATGATCATTTCGGTGATACTTTCATGGAGGATGATGCTGAAGGTGGGGAAGGGTTAGGTGAAGGTGAAGAAGAGGCACATGATGAGCCCGCTGATGATCTTGGTCGGACCATTGCTGATGCACGGAGACGCTGCGAAACTGACAAGGATAGGGAGAATTTGGATCGCATGTTAGAGGATCACAAAAAGTCGTTGTATCCAGGATGCGATAATAGTCTGAAAAAGCTAGGGCTGCACACTGGATTTGCTAAAATGGAAGGCACAGGAAGGTGTAGGTGACTCATCATTTGAAAATTTGCTGAAAATGTTGAAGAATATGTTTCCGAAGAATAACGAGTTGCCCGCCAGTACGTACGAAGCAAAGAAGGTTGTCTGCCCTCTAGGTTTAGAGGTTCTGAAGATACATGCATGCATTAACGACTGTATCCTCTACCGCGGTGAATACGAGAATTTGAATGAATGCCCTGTATGCACTGCATTGCGTTATAAGATCAGAGGCGATGACCCTGGTGACGATGTTGAGGGCGAGAAACCCAGGAAGAGGGTTCCCGCCAAGGTGATGTGGTATGCTCCTATAATACCACGGTTGAAACGTCTGTTCATGAACAAAAAGCATGCCAAGTCGTTGCGATGGCACAAAGAGGACCGTAAGTCCGACGGGGAGTTGAGACACCCCGCTGATGGAACGCAATGGAGAAAGATCGACAGAGTGTTCAAAGATTTTGCAGCTGACGCAAGGAACATAAGATTTGGTCTAAGTACTGATGGCATGAATCCTTTTGGCGAGCAGAGCTCCAGCCATAGCACCTGGCCCGTGACTCTATGCATCTACAACCTTCCTCCTTGGTTGTGCATGAAGCGGAAGTTCATTATGATGCCAGTGCTCATCCAAGGTCCAAAGCAACCCGGGAACGACATCGATGTGTACCTAAGGCCATTAGTTGATGAACTTTTACAGTTGTGGGCCAGACCTGGTGTACGTGTCTGGGATGAGCACAAAGGAGAGGAATTTGACCTACGAGCGTTGCTTTTTGTAACCATCAACGATTGGCCTGCTCTCAGTAACCTTTCGGGACAGACAAATAAGGGATACAATGCATGCACGCACTGCTTACATGAGACTGAAAGTGTACGTTTGGTTAATTGTAAGAAGAACGTGTACCTGGGTCATCGTCGATTTCTTCCCCGAAATCATAACGTAAGAAAGAAAGGCAAGCATTTCAACGGCAAGGCAGATCACCGGCCGAAGCCTGCGGAACGTACTGGTGCTGAGATATTTGATATGGTCAAGGATTTGAAAGTCATCTTTGGAAAGGGTCCTGGCGGACAATCAGTTCCGCGGGGAGTTGACGGGCACGCACCCATGTGGAAGAAGAAATCTATATTTTGGGAGCTAGAATATTGGAAAGTCCTAGATGTCCGCTCTGCAATCGACGTGATGCATGTTACGAAGAATATTTGCGTGAACCTGCTAAGCTTCTTGGGCGTGTATGGGAAGACAAATGATACAAAGGAAGCACGGCAGGACCAGCAACTTTTGAAAGACCCAGATGACCGGCATCCGGAATGGTTTCAAGGTCGTGCCAGCTACGCTCTTACCAAAGAAGAGAAGGTCATTTTTTTTGAATGCCTGAGCAGTATGAAGGTTCCGTCTGGCTTCTCGTCGAATATAAAGGGAATAATAAACATGGCGGAGAAAAAGTTCCAAAACCTGAAGTCTCACGACTGCCACGTGATTATGACGCAATTGCTTCCGATTGCTTTGAGGGGGCTCCTACCGGAAAATGTTCGAGTAGCCATTGTGAAGCTATGTGCATTCCTCAATGCAATCTCTCAGAAGGTAATCAATCCAGAAGATCTACCACGGTTACAGAACGATGTGGTCCAATGCCTTGTCAGTTTCGAGTTGGTGTTCCCACCATCCTTCTTCGATATTATGACGCACCTCCTGCTCCACCTAGTCGAAGAGATTTCCATTCTCGGTCCTGTATTTCTACACAATATGTTCCCCTTTGAGAGGTTCATGGGAGTATTAAAGAAATATGTTCGTAACCGTGCTAGGCCAGAAGGAAGCATCGTCAAGGGCTATGGAAATGAGGAGGTAATTGAGTTCTGTATTGACTATGTTCCTGACCTTAAGCCGATTGGTATTCCTCAATCGCGGCACGAGGGGAGACTAAGTGGAAAAGGCAAGATCGGAAGGAAATCCACGATATGTATGGACGGTCATTCTATGACTGAAGCACACCACACAGTTCTGCAAAATTCCAGCTTTGTGGCTCCGTACTTCGAGCAACACAAGAATATTTTACGCTCGGACAACCCGGGGAAGCCTGAATCCTGGATTAGAAAGGCCCACATGGAGACTTTCGGCAGTTGGTTGCGAAAACATTTAATGAATGACAATGATGTTGGAGATCAGCTGTACATGTTGGCCAAGAAACCATCTTCGACTATAACGATTTTCCAAGGGTACGAGATAAATGGGAATACATTTTACACCATCGCCCAAGATAAAAAGAGCACCAACCAAAACAGTGGTGTCCGCTTTGATGCAGCAACCGAGAATGGGCGAAAGGTCACATATTATGGTTACATAGAGGAGATATGGGAACTTGACTATGGACCCTCCTTTAAGGTCCCTTTGTTCCGGTGCAAATGGTTCAAGCTAACAGGAGGTGGGGTAAAGGTGGACGAGCAATACGGAATGACAATGGTGGATTTCAACAATCTTGGTTACCTTGACGAACCATTCGTCCTTGCCAAAGATGTCGCTCAGGTTTTTTATTTGAAGGACATGAGTAGCAAACCGAGGAAACGGAAAGATAAGAAAACGATCAGTACATCATGCGATGATCCAAAGCGCCACATTGTTCTTTCAGGGAAAAGAAACATCGTGGGAGTGGAGGACAAGACAGACATGTCAGAAGATTATAATATGTTTGGTGAAATTCCGCCCTTCAAAGTGAACACTGACCCAAGCATTAAGTTAAATGATGAGGATGCTCCATGGATACGGCACAATCGTAAGCAAGCAGGGACACAAGGGAAGAATTGATGTGTAATAATTTATTGTACCAAACTTTGTATTTGGTCGATGAATGATGTATCAAACCTTTTGTCAAACCTTCAAGGGATTTTAAAATGAATTAGTTTTATTTTTCTGATTTTTTTGATATATAATTGTATTTTTAAGATTTTAAAATGAATTAGTTTTATTTTTCTGATTTTAAAAGGAAAAAGGAAGAAGAAGAAAGAAGGAAAAAGGAAGAAAAAAACAGAAGAAAAAAACAGAAGAAAAAAGGAAAAACAGAAGAAAAAAACAAACAGAAGAAAAAAATAAGAAAAAAACAGAAGAAAAAAACAGAAGAAAAAAGGAAAAAGGAAAAAAGGAAGAAAAAAAGAAGAAAAACAAGAAAAAGGAAGAAACAAACAGAAGAAAAAACAGAAGAAAAAAGGAAGAAAAAACAGAAGAAAAACAAGAATTTAAAATGAATTAGTTTTATTTTCTGATTTTTTGATATATAATTGTATTTTTAAGATTTTAAAATGAATTAGAAACAAAATAATATAAACTTTAATAAAATATATAAGTACAAACAAAATAAAAAATATGCCTCCTACTGGGCCAGCACGGCCTGAATACGACTAGAAACCCATCAATGGGCCAGGATTCAGGCCCGCAGAAGGCCCAGTAGGCCCACAAGCACATAGTGACAGAATAGGCCCGTAAGCCTGCATTTGAGAGGAGCTCGAAGTGGTGAGCGCAGCCGCGCTTATAAACCACTGTCGAAGCCTCTCGGCTAGCGAGGTGGGACTAAACATCCCACCGCACCGCGCCAGTTCCAGCACAACGCCTTTAGTCCCGGTTGGGGAGGCGGACCGCGACTAAAGGGTACCCTTTAGTCGCGGTTGTTGTCCCCAACCGCGACTAAAGGGTCTTTCTGCGCGGGAACGAAAGCGGCGCCAAAACCCTTTAGTCCCGGTTGGGGAGGCGGACCGCGACTAAAGGTGACCTTTAGTCGCGGTTGGTGTGGCCAACCGCGACTAAAGGGTACCTTTAGTCGCGGTCCGCCTCCCCAACCGCGACTAAAGGTGCGTCTATAAATACTGCACTTAGCAGTTTCGCCACTTCCCATTCTCCTCTCTCTCGACGCCGAAGCCCTGCCCCGACGCCGATCGACGCCGACGCCGAAGCCCTGCGCGCCGCCGCCCCCGTCCCCAGTGAGCGCCGCCGCCGCCCGTGCCCTGCCCTTGCCCGCCGCCCGACGCCCTGCCGCCCGCCGCCCGCTGGCCCTGCCTGCCGTCCTCCGCCCGCTGGCCCTGCCTGCCGTCCTCCGCGCGTCGGCAGAAGAAGAAGAAGGAAGAAGAAAAAGGAAGAAGAAGAAGCAGAAAGAAAAAGGAAAAAGGAAGAAGAAGAAAGAAGGAAGAAGAAAACAAAAGAAAAACAGAAGAAAAACAAGAAAAAGGAAGAAAAAAGAAAAAGGAAGAAAACAACAGAAGAAAAACAAAGGAAGAAGAAAAAAAGAAAGAAGAAAAAAAACAAACAGAAGAAAAAAACAAAAGAAAACAAAAAAAGGAAGAAGAAAAAAAGAAAGAAGAAAAAAAGAAAGAAGAAAAACAAAGGAGGAAGAAAATAAAAGGAAGAAGAAAAACAAAGGAAGAAGAAAAACAAAGGAAGAAGAAAAAAAGAAAGAAGAAAAAAAGAAAGAAGAAAAACAAAGGAGGAAGAAAAAAAAAGGAAGAAGAAAAACAAAGGAAGAAGAAAACAAAGGAAGAAGAAAAAAAGAAAGAAGAAAAAAAAGGAAGAAGAAAAAAGAAAGAAGAAAGAAAAAAAAAGGAAGAAGAAAAAAAGGAAGAAGAAAAAGGAAGAAGAAAAAAATGAAAACCAAATGAAAACCAAATGAAAACCAAAAGAAAGAAGAAAGAAAAAGGAAGAAGAAAAAAAGAAGAAGAAAGGAAGAAGAAGAAAGAAAGAAAAAAGAAAAAGGAAGAAGAAGAAAGAAAGAAGAAAGGAAGAAGAAGAAAGGAAGAAGAAGAAAGGAAGAAGAAGAAAGAAAGAAGAAGAAAGGAAAAAGGAAGAAGAAGAAAGGAAGAAGAAGAAAGGAAGAAGAAGAAAGAAAGAAGAAAGAGGAAGAAGAAAGGAAGAAGAAGAAAAAAAGAATTTTTACTTAAAGAATCTTATTTTTTAATTCCTCCTCCTCTATGTCCCCTTAATCTTATTTTTTAATTCCTTTATACTTAAAGAATTTTTACTACATGCAGGAGTGACATATGGCGGACGATAGAACCGAGCCGCTTAGGGATCCGGAGGCTGAACGTTATTTAATGGGCATCATCAACAACGAGATTCCTTATGTGCCGGGCTCAGAATATGAGCAACAAGAGGATGTAGTCTCTTCTTATCTGAACCTTGATGGTGGAACAGAGATTGTCGATGATCAAGAAGGTGAAGGAACGGACATTGTCGACGGAGGTCAACCGTCAACAACCGACGATCTCGAATTGCAAGTAGCAACCACCTCCGGCGAGGTATATATATACATTGAGCCTCTCGTGATACAAACTTACTGATATGTGAATACATATGTATTAACGCGCGCGACTCTCTTTCTTTTTTTAGCCCTCCGGATCGAGTACGACAAAGCGTGGCAAATCCAAGGCGATGAAAACAGGAGAAACATATGCCATTGAGTTTGTCAGTGAAACCGGCAAGCCCCTACAGCACACCTCAAAGTTTATCAACCAATGCGGAGTCGTTGTTAGAGACAACATCCCGATCACCGTCCAGGAATGGAAGGAGCCAAAGAAGGCACGTCTTGGTTTCAGTTTTGTCGACAAGAGAACGAAAAAGGATTGCTGGAGAAAGCTTATGGAACATTTCATTCTACCTCCGGAATACAACAAAGTTGATGAATTCGGTAACGAGGTTCCGGGTGGACGTCAGAGGAGGAGGCTAGTTAAAGAGTTCGCTCTTCAGAAGATGGGCGAAGCATTCCGGAACTTCAAGAAAAATTTAACCCGTGACTATGTCAACAAGGGCAAGACTCCGGATTTCAATGGACAACATGAGAAACTGAAAGATGATTGGCCAGAATTTGTGAGGCAAAAGCAATCGGAGCATTTCAAGGAAATATCAAAAAAAAATAAGGATAATGCGAGTAAGAAAAAGTTCCATCATATTATGGGGCCAGGAGGATACCGCCTTTCGGAGCCTAGGTGGCAGAAGATGGAGGAGGACCTGAGGGTGCGAGGAATCCCTCTAGGTACAGAGGGATGGGACCCAAGGGCCAAAAGCTGGTGGTACGGGCATGGGGGATCGCTAGACCCGGAGACAGGGGTGTGTGTTCACCGGCAGAGACAGTTTGCTCCCACCCAAGCCCTTATTGACGCAATGACCCAAGCTCAAGAGGGCTTGATCAAGTTCAACAGAGAGAAAGACGCACTGACAACAGCCCTCGGGGATGATGAACACGGAGGACGTGTACGAGGCAAAGGCAAAGTTCCGTGGAAAGTAGGGTTTTCCCAGGACAATGACCCGTACTGTTACAGAAGCCGTAAGAGAAAGACGGACCGGGATGCAGATCTTATGACGAAGTTTGCATCGGAACTCCATGAGTTGAAGCAGACCGTGCATGAACTAGTGAAAGAAAAATCGGCTGCAGGGCCGCATGAAGATCATGAAGCGGATCGCGGAAGCCAGCAGCGGAGAAGCAGCGTGGCTTCCACGGATGCCCCGCCTGGTGCTAGTGCACCGATGATCGAGATTCGTGCACCGGAGCCTCACTACCCCGTGGATGATGTAAAGGAGATGAAAGAATGTGATCTGCATTATCCCGTGGGGAACGTTTCCACGAAGGTAGCTAGCGGCAGTGCTTTACCCTATACACCTGGAGCACTCCACCACAACAACCCCATTGCATATGGCTATGCTCGTGTCACGGTGGAAGACATAGTCCAAGGGTTTGAGGACCTGGAGATTGACAAACCTACACCCGAAGGGGAGAGAAGACTTGGAGATGTCAAGCGCCAGTTCATTCTATGGAAAAAGAAGTACATAGTGTTTCCAGGCGAGGCGCCAAGGCTAGCAAGTCCACCCCCTCCGATGGTGGTGGTGGTGGTGGCGGTGGTGGTGGTCGTGGTGGTTCACCTACACCTCCTTCACGCCATTCGACGCCGTCCCCCGATCCACAACCTTCGGCGGGTACGACGCCCCCCAATCCTCCTCCGGCGGGTAAGACGCCCCCCAATCCACCTCCGGCGAAGAAGCGGAAGCAGGCGGACAGCAAGGAAACCCGCTCCTGGACTATTAACCCGGACCCTTATGTACCTAAGACCACAAGGGTACCGGAGCCATCACTGAAGCCTCTCCTCCCAAGGCCTGGGGAACTTAGTGAAGCTGAAACCAAATTGGCCGCGTCTGCTGATTATGAGAAATGGAAGGCGGATATGAAGGCGAAAAAAGAGCCTGAGCCCAAGCAAGTATTCACTGAGAAGCAAAAGAAGTGGGCTAAGGATTTTTTGACGACACCGTCCCAAGCCGAGCTGAATATGCCTGACGACTATGGACATGAACTTCGTAGGCAAGCAAAAATATTGAAGGAGGAGAAAGAAGAAAGTAAAAAAAGCGGGAAACAAGTTGACCAGCTCGGGATGCAGAAGAAACAATCGATCCCCCCGCTCATAGTGAAAGCCGGTCCGGAAGAGGACCCCGAGATCATAGCAGCTGCGGCAGCACTTGGATTGACTGTACCGGGTGCCATGGAACAAGCGTCCGAGATGGGTTTGACTCTTCGTGCCTTGTTAGGCCTTGAGGATGCGCCAGTATGTGAGATAGCATTACAATATGTGCGGAATGGGCCTCTCGTCGAGCCTGCGCGGGAAAAGAGTCTACCACCACAAATGCGAAATCTGCTACGTTGGTACAAGCAATTCATAACATGGGCCGACAAAGAATATGTTTATGCGGATGTTACAGATGAGCATCACACCAAACGGTACTCTGTAGAAATTCATATGAGTGAATTGTTCCAGCTGTTCAATCTGCGTGACCTCGACAAATCTATGCTGAGTTGCTACGTTCTGTAAGTGATTTATTTCTACCTCATCTCGTTCTTCATTGCCTGCACTATATATATATATATATATATATATATATATATATATATATATATATATATATATATATATATATATATATATATATATATATATATATATATATATATATATATATATTGTCCTAACTATATTGTTGCGTACGCTATTATGCAGATTGAAGATTTGGGAATGCAAAATAAGAAACATCCATGATGTTGGGTTCATTGACCCACATATCGTTAATGGACATGTGTTACAACATCACCCCGAAGACGTGGAGAAAGTCCTGTACAAGTTTCTTAGAAAGCATCAACTCAAAAGTCATATTCTATTTCCTTACCATTTTGGGTGAGTGTTTCTCTCTTGTGCCCATTCTCTTTTGTTTACTCCATGCATGGTATGTCTAATCGATGAGTTATGCATGACTGTGCATGTAACGTGCCCGCAGGTTCCACTGGATTCTGCTAAATATTGAACTTCACATCTCCAGAGTTCTAATCATGGACTCTATGGATTCGGATCCAAAGCGTTGGGCCGACATGAGAAAAATGCTGCAAAAGTAATTATTTTCAATCATTTGAGCTCTATATCGATCGGTCTCTTTCGTTCATTTCCTAATATCAAGTAACTAATAACTTCCTTATTCATTTAATTTTCTTTGCCCTGTAGGGTTTGGAGACGGTTCTCAGAAGAAATTGTCGGTGAATTCAAACATGAGCTAGATTTCAGAAGGTTAGTTAATGTGGATAAGCAGCCACCGTGGACCAATCTATGTGGATACTATGTTTGTGAGAACATCCGGAGACACACCACGGAGCGGAAGGCATCGGATAGCGTGCGGACCGCGACAGATAACTTGTGGAGGAGGCTTAGTCCAGAAGCTCGCTTCCGACCAATTCAAGAAGAATTAGCAGGATTTTTCATGAGGGAAGTCATCAATCCTAAAGGAGAACACTATACCGAGGACGAAGAAATTTATATGCATACCCGAGATTGAAACTTGTACGAAGTTGTATATGGTCATCCATCCTAATTGTGTATGGAAACTTGTTCGAAGTTGTATATGGTCACCCGAGATTGAATATATATTATATATTCCTCTTGAATTCTTCTTGTTTGAAATTTCATATGCATGTATATAGTAGCGTAAAATATGTGTACTGAAACTTTATCAAAATTAAAATAAAACACAAAATATAATATAAAAGAAATAAAACACTCCAAACTAAAAAGAAACCAGGTTTAGGGGGGCTAAAACCCTAAACCTGCGGAGGAGCCCTTTAGTCCCGGTTGGCCACGAGAACCGGGACTAAAGGTCCTCCGCCCCGACGGACCACGGGCGCCCACGTGGACGGGCCTTTAGTCCCGGTCAGCCACAAGAACCGGGACTAAAGCCTTTAGTCGCGGTCCGTAAGAGGCGCGACTAGGGGGGGGGTCTTTAGTCGCGCATATTTAGTCCCGGTTGCACAGCCGGGACTAAAGGCTGTTGCGAACCGGGACTAAAGGGCTTTTTTCTACCAGTGACGGTTCCTAGTTGGGGGCAGTGACGTATCCACCAAGCATGCCTACGACGTGCTCATGCACAGGCCGGGCATTGATTTGATCGCTCCTCTAATTTGGCGCTCCAAGGCTCCCTAGAAGCTTGGCTTCTCTTCAAACACAGGCTCAATACTAGGGAAAATCTGGCGCACAAGAATATCATCTCCTCCAACTTGTGACCAAGGTGCCTACAGCTTCCTGAAGATACGATCCACCTCTTCATCACATGCCCTCTGGCGGACAGAGTGTGGTAGCGTGTGGGTATTGTTCGTCGACTGCGGACATAAACCAGTTGTGGGACGCTACTCTCCCTCGACACTTGCCTCCCAAAGCTTGGCCACTTGTTCTGCTTACACTCTCATGGAAGATCTGGGCTGCCTGCAGCGACATGTTATTTAGGTACATTGACCAACATTCTGTAATAAACCTTAGACTTAGATCTCTAGTCACATCATATCATGAAGACGAGTGACATGGAGGACGTCTTCTCATGGCGTTCCTACCTCTCTGCACGTTCCACCGTTCCCTTGTAATTTATGTACTTTGCTGCGTCGGCAGACTTTGAGTAATATATTCAGGTGGGGAACTCCACCCACCCCCCAGTGATTCTCAAAAAAAGAAAACAATGTTGAACACGAGCCAGGGGCACTCAGCAAAGTTGATGCGGTGGCGCGGCCGTTAATGGGCCGCTCCGTCTATGGTGTAAGTTTGGCAAGTTGACACATGGCGAAACTCGGCAAAGAGCGACTCTTTGCGGAGTTTCCGATGATAAGCACTCGGCAAAGTAACTCACTAACGGAGTGTTCCTGGCTGAATCTTGTTCGCCGGTACTCGGCAAACACATTGTCGAGTTGTTTCCGACCTTTGCAGAGTTTTCTAGGCACTCGGCAAAGCTGTGGTTCCCAGTAATGTGCTATGTCGTCCTAATAAAGCTTCCCCGTAGAAAAAGCTAATAATAAAGCTCAGGGATCATGTGGTGCAGATCAAATTTATGTGTCTAATGCACAACCGTAAATGTATTAACATTACGCTAAATGAGTAATTCTATAACATTAATTCATAGAGATAGATATATAAGCACATGAATTATACGATGGACGGGCACACATGCAATGCAACCGGACATCACAGGCGCCGTCCCAGCCTGCTACATAGGCACGCACGCATGTACCATATTTATTTTTTCTTGAACAAATCAGAGTACTCCCCTTTTCATTGCTTCCATATATATATGGGCATATCTGGCCGATCAATCAATTAATGAAACTGGACGAGGGAGCTGTAGGTTTTGTTGGGCTTCCAATCGATGGGGATGACCTGTTCGGCCACGAGTGTCTTGCCGGACTCGTTGGTGACGCGCAACGAGAATGGCCCGTGCATGGGGTGGTGGGCATCCATCCTCCAGATGGATCCCCACGACTCCTTCATGGGCACCCACTGCCCTGTTGGAGCCATCTTACTGCCATTCGGTCGCGACTCCATGATGTCCAGCTGCTTCACATCGCCATCGCCGTCCTCATACTCCACCAGGATTGCCATGTAGAACGGGTTCGACCCCTCCTCCACGTGGAACGTCACCGTCAGCCCCGGATACTGGCACGGCACCCTGCGCAGCCATGTCACTCACCGGTGTCAGTATGTGTCGTCTCACAAACACACAATATCGTCTAGCTCTCGATCTCAATAAGGTAAGGAGATGGGTATGATGCTGACTGGCATTATCGGTAGGTGGGTGTGGTACCTCTTGAACTGCATGTTGATAATGCCGGCGTGGCGGAGCTCGTCGTTGCGGCCGTCCTTGGCCATGGCTCCGAAGGCGGTGCCACTGAGGTCGAAGTGGTAGCGGGAGACCGGGTAGTAGTTCATGTCTGTGATGATCACCGTCTTCGGCACGCCGGAGCACGCAGGGTGGTCCGACTTTAAGCACCTTATCTGCATTTGCAGTGCACGATGTTACAGGCTGCACATAAACAGATCTATATCCTATATGAATATTTCTGAATGCATGCACGTGAATAATGATGGCTAAAAAACAATGTGTTGGTAACATATTGGTTTGTAAAAATAAATAGATTCCAGTGGTACTCCCTCCAATCTATATTAAATTTTGCTGATTCAGTATTAAATTGTACCAAATCAGGGATAATTAATATGGATTAGAGGGAGTAACATAATTGCTTGCAGGTGTATAGTAAACTAATGATAGCGTAAGGTGGGTCGTATCGTACCTGATAGCAGGAGCCGCAGCCCTTGCCGTCCTTGAACAGCGGCTGGTTGCCGCAGGAGGTCATGGAGGAGAAGGGTGGTAAGTTGACGTTCTTGAACCCGCACGCGCCGCCGTTGTCGTCAGGCCCGGCACCACGGGGCGCGCCGTACCATGTCGCCTTGGCATCAAGCCAGCTGGAGTTGGCCGCAGAAGGAGCCGCGTGGTGCTTGGCGTAGCAACCATGGGCATGAGTGACGAGGATGCAGAGGATCAGAGCAGCTGCGACCGCAATGGAGGAGGATGCCATCGCTGGCTCTTGTGCCGGACGGCGCTGTGCACTTTGCCGTACTTATATATCGCCGACTGCCAGGCAAAAACTGGTAGCAGCGCCCACAGAGACGGATATTAATTACATAATATATTTGCTTTTAATTATTATTATTTGAAACTTGCTTTTAATTATTTCATTTAATCAATTTAATAGAGAAATCAGTCTGTATCTACAACACTAAATAAGAATATATGAAAATATACCGTATATGTTGACATTAATAAGCTTGTTAATGTGAGAACGCGGCGTGGGCTAAACTGGCTTGTTATATAATACTTTTCTAAAAAAGAAAAAGAAAAATTCTATATGTACATATCGCTACCTCGTTTTCCAACTCACTGCACCTGTCCTCTCCAACGTCGTCGTTTAAAGTGGCAATTGGAACAGAGGAGTAAGTGGGACGGCTGACTGATGATGGCCAAGATCGTCGACGATCATTACGACGAAGAATACCATGGTGTCTGAGCATTGACAGCCAGGAGGCCTCACTTCTGACTTCGGCAAGTTTCGGCCCTCATTTCTGTGGAACACGTACGATTATCAAGATGTTTAGGGCTTCATTCGTTTCGTGCTTCTGATAGTATTATGCGAGCCCTTTGCGTTAGTTGTTCGAAAAAGTTGAGGTGTGTGTGATTTTCTGCTCAGTTTAGTTAGGCCAATAGATCAACTTTCTGGTTTTTCGATTTAGGGTTGATCAATGTCTCCATAATTAATGGCCCTGTAGGGAAAAATTGTAAAGAGTTTGGTGATGTACTAATGATTAGTGTACTCTGCTTTTAGATTGTAGTACTATTTAGGTTTCAATGATCCATTTTGAATGGATCTTCTAGAAAGGACCTATCTTTTAAAAAAACTATTTTTTTGCAGTATAGACATGATGTTCATGAATTCACCATGATATACATCTTTTGTTGTTTTTTCGTGGTGTTGGACTTAGGAGATCATACATGGATACTAAGATTATTTGATTTGATTGTTGTATGTCTTCCTCTCCAGCGACATGAGGGTAGCACTAGGTTTTCCATGGGGCAGCTCTCTACCAGTTTTTCTTTTAAGGAGTATAAACCATAGTAATTTATCTTTATGATTCATTTGCACTAGATTCTATGGGAATATATTTTTATCCACTGCATTCTCATTGATAGAATCTTAAGTTCTTTTGCACAATCTTGCATCATTTCACCCCCTCTAATTCATAAGACTGCATCAAATTCTTGCATTTTCCTTTCTCTTTTGCCCTTCGATTTCTAGGCAGTGCCTAAGAAAATATTCATATACATACAATTGGAATCATACAATCACAACAAATGATTGAAGAAGTTAGGAAGTTTTTCTACAAGTTTTGGAGGAAACCAAACATGAGGCCAAACCTAACAGGTAAAAAAAATCCTTTGAATGTTTCAATGCGTCTTATGTTTTCCACTAACTATTCTCTCTTACTAATCAAGTAACAGCCGCTCTCTGAAATTCTCTTTTTTCTCTTGTGCACCATCCAAAATGAGTTTTTTTTGTAGGATTCAACATGCCATGACATTCGTCCTGCAATTTTACTACTATTACGTTAGCGAGTCCTACCTTCCAAAGGTGACTACCATGTGTTCATTTATTCTTGTGCCTTGTGGTTTTTCAAAATACAGACACCCTGAATTGTATATTCATGCAACATAAACTTTCCTATAAAAGACAATAAAACCATATCCACTACTTGTTTCAATACTCTATAGGAGATATCAGTAACCTTAGCACCTCTTCGCATGTTGTGAATAAAAGATGTGACAACAACAACAGGAGTGTGACCTAAGGATTTCGCATTCCATTATTAACCTTCAATAAATAAATTGCACATGCTTATTGCATTGGTGGTTCTTCATATATTCGGGGATGGTCACAACAGACAGCTAAAGGGTTTTGTAGTGTGATACAAGTGTCGTCATCATAGGCGGCATAGCTAGTGTTATTTAGACAGCATGTAATATTGCAGTTAATCGTCAGGTGAGGGATACCATCCGCCCAAGCGATCTTGATATATAAGAAAGTGTGTGGTTAAACCCAGATGGACCTACACCCCACTATCTAACCATCCATATTTGTCTTGAGTCATATTTGTTAGCTAATATATATTCAAGTTAAGAATTCACTGAATCTTCTATTTTATTTGTTTGTCACAAACGACAGAACATATGAACATGAAATTTTGCAGGTCGATATAGATTTATTATGGTGTTCAGAATTATTTTCGTAGTTTTCTGGTGTACTGGAAACAGCCAAAAATATAAACAGGTGTTGGTGCACATGAGCATAGAAAGAACACTCTTGTGGACTGCGCCATAAAGCATCTTTTAGATTACTGCTTTGGTGCTAGGCGGTTACATAGGATTATCATGTAAATAAATTTTTTAATTAATGTTCATAATTGTAGAAAAGGGTACAGCCATCACTACCATACTTATTTCTGAACTCTAGGAACATATCAGTGGCACTGGCACCACAGAGCACTGACAAAAACTAAAGTGATGAAGTTTGCAAGACTTCTGCAAGATAATTCATGGCATCAGTGGCACTTGAAGAATAGCCTGCTATAGCTGTAAGTTCTTGCGGTGCGGCACTGGCAGTGGGGTGCTGGAGTGTCCACGACCTCGATTATGTGGGCCCGGCGCTGCCCATGGCGCCGGAGGACTCACTCCATGATGGTCTCCTTCCGTATGAGCTGCACGGAACATCATAGATTAATAGAGTATACACAAAACTTGCATAAATCTGGCCATAGTATACAGTACTACCACAGTGCTACTACAGTACATCACAGATTAATAGAGTACATACACACCTTGGACGGCGGCTGAGCATGGCAGGGAGCAGAATATGAATAAGATAGTTAGGATTGCCATGGCTGGTCCCATGGCAGAAGAAGAGAAAGCTCTCTTCATGGCTCGTGCGACAACAACAAAGAAGAATTCTGTAAGGAGCTGATTTGCCTGCCTTGTGCGGCTATAATATTAACTCATTGGCTTACATATATGTATATATATAGAGAGAGATACCAGAAGTTACGTGCCTACTCCGAAGAATCATCGTTGATGGAGGGAGGATCGACCCAGATCTCTAAAATCTAATCACAATGAATGGAATTAATGGTTGATCTCTTTGATACTGTACTAATTATACAAGTTTTTTTTGCAATTGTACTAATTGTAAAAGTATCTATCTTCAGTCAATATTAATTTTTTTTCCGGGGAATCAGTATTAAATTTTTAAGATTTATACCAGTCTAAAATGTGGATATTCTGACGTGGAGATTTGTGGAGTCTGCAGTCTAGCATACATGTTTCTCACGTATACCCAAAAAAGTTTGTACCAGCCACAACCTGATAAATCTAGTTAGGAGCACACGAGCCATGTACTAACCGAATTACATGTAGCCAAAACCGAAGCTAATAGAAATTCAATTCGTACTTTGTCAATCTGTGTTGTTGTACTACTGTACCACTACAGTTTGTTTGTCATGAATAGTACGTACTAATCTCATCAATATGATTATAATTTTTCAAATCATTGAGCTGTAGTATGTTGAGTAGCGTGCTAACCATATCATCGCCACCAGTAACCACGGGGAGACAAGTTAATAAGGAAAAGTAGTAGAAAACTAATATATCTGTCCGCACACACACAGCTCAGAAACGATTTTGCCACCCAAGTGACAAGAATGTATGCTAGATCACATATATAGCGCACAAATGCTAGAGTCACGCATTTGTTTTCTTGTTTAAACTGTCCACGTCTTGTACTTGTACAAACAAGGACGTTTGAGATCCTCAATAAGACTTTTGAGTCGCTGCAAACAATTCCATTGTTACAAACTTGCCACTCTTTAGTGAAAGGAAACATAGGCCTGCAGATCTCCATGATTTCTATGAGCGGAACTCACAGACTTTACATAGTTATATGAATAAACTTAGTCATTTCAAACTGCATAACCATGAATTTTCACATGGGTCAACAACCATCTTTGGAATATAAAACGTAAGTGAAGTAAATAAATTCAGTGTTGTCAAGTCGCTGGGTTGCTTCTCTTAGTGTGACAAGGAAACATATTGCTTCGCGGCTTCCTCACATTTTTCTCAAACAGGTCGATAAGGGAAAACTTCTCGCTAGGCCTTGGAGAACCAAGAGTGAACGTTGTGTTGGGGAACGTAGTAATTTCAAAAAAATTCCTACGCACACGCAAGATCATGGTGATGCTTAGCAACAAGAGGGGGGAGTGTTGTCCACGTACCCTCGTAGACCGAAAGCAGAAGCGTTAGAACAACGCGGTTGATGTAGTCGTACGTCTTCAGGATCCGACCGATCCAAGTACCGAAGGCACGGCACCTCCGAGTTCAGCACACGTTCAACTCGATGACGTCCCACAAACTCCGATCCAGCAGAGTTTCGAGGGAGAGTTCCGTCAGCACGACGGCGTGATGACAGTGATGATGATGCTACCGACGCAGGGCTTCACCTAAGCACCGCTATGATATGACCGAGGTGGATTATGGTGGAGGGGGGCACCGCACACGGCTAAAAGATCAATGATCAATTTGTGTGTCCTAGGGTGCCCCTGCCCCCGTATATAAAGGAGGGAGGGAGGAGGAGGCCGGCCCTAGGAGGGGCGCGCCAAGGGAGTAGGATTCCTACTCCTAGTAGGAGTAGGTTTCCTCCTTTCCTAGTCCAACTAGGAGAAGGTGAAAGGAGGGGGAGGGGAGAAGGAAAGGAGAGGGGGGCCGCACCCCAAACCCCTTGTCCAATTCGGACTGGGCTTGGGAAGGGCGCGCGCCACCTCCTGGCTGCTGCTTCTCCTTCCCACTAAGGCCCATTAAGGCCCATTGCCTCCCCGGACGAATTCCCGTAACTCCCCGATACTTCGAAAAATACCCGAATCACTCGGAACCTTTCCGATGTCCGAATATAGCCTTCCAATATATCGATCTTTACGTC
This sequence comes from Triticum aestivum, assembly GCF_018294505.1. Taxonomy (NCBI): domain Eukaryota; kingdom Viridiplantae; phylum Streptophyta; class Magnoliopsida; order Poales; family Poaceae; genus Triticum; species Triticum aestivum. The sequence goes on along the minus strand of NC_057802.1, from coordinate 3,507,700 downwards.
TCGACCATTTCGAGACTCCTCGTCATGTCCCCGATCTCATCCGGGACTCCGAACTACCTTCGGTACATCAAATCACACAAACTCATAATACTGATCGTCACCGAACGTTAAGCGTGCGGACCCTACGGGTTCGAGAACTATGTAGACATGACCGAGACACGTCTCCGGTCAATAACCAATAGCAGAACCTGGATGCTCATATTGGCTCCCACATATTCTACGAAGATCTTTATCGGTCAAACCGCATAACAACATACGTTGTTCCCTTTGTCATCGGTATGTTACTTGCCCGAGATTCGATCGTCGGTATCTCAATGCCTAGTTCAATCTCATTATCGGCAAGTCTCTTTACTCGTTCCGTAATGCATCATTCCGTAACTAACTCATTAGTCACATTGCTTGCAAGGCTTATAGTGATGTGCATTACCGAGAGGGCCCAGAGATACCTCTCCGGCAATCGGAGTGACAAATCCTAATCTTGATCTATGCCAACTCAACAAGTACCATTGGAGACACCTGTAGAGCACCTTTATAATCACCCAATTACGTTGTGACGTTTGGTAGCACACAAAGTGTTCCTCCGGTATTCGGGAGTTGCATAATCTCATAGTCATAGGAACATGTATAAGTCATGAAGAAAGCAATAGCAATATACTAAACGATCAAATGCTAAGCTAACGGAATGGGTCAAGTCAATCACATCATTCTCTAATGATGTGATCCCGTTAATCAAATGACAACTCATGTCAATGGCTAGGAAACTTAACCATCTTTGATTCAACGAGCTAGTCAAGTAGAGGCATACTAGTGACACTTTGTTTGTCTATGTATTCACACATGTACTAAGTTTCCGGTTAATACAATTCTAGCATGAATAATAAACATTTCTCATGATATAAGGAAATATAAATAACAACTTTATTATTGCCTCTAGGGCATATTTCCTTCAGTCTCCCACTTGCACTAGAGTCAATAATCTAGTTCACATCGTCGTGTGATTTAACACCAATAGTTCACATCGTCATGTGACCAACACCCAAAGGGTTTACTAGAGTCAATAATCTAGTTCACATCGCCATCTGATTAACACCCAAAGAGAACAAAGGTGTGATCATGTTGTGCTTGTGAGAGAAGTTTAGTCAACGGGTCTGCCAAATTCAGATCCATATATATTTTGCAAATTTCTATGTCAACAATGCTCTGCACGGAGCTACTCCAGCTAATTGCTCCCACTTTCAATATGTATCCAGATTGAGATTTAGAGTCATCCGGATCAGTGCCAAAACTTGCATCGACGTAACCCTTTACGATGAACTTTTTGTCACCTCCATAACCAAGAAACATATCCTTATTCCACTAAGGATAATTTTGACCAATGTCCAGTGATCTACTCCTAGATCACTATTGTACTCCCTTGCCAAACTCAGGGCAGGGTATACAATAGGTCTGGTACACAGCATGTCATACTTTATAGAACCTATGGCTGAGGCATAGGGAATGACTTTCATTCTCTCTCTATCTTCTGCCGTGGTCGGGTTTCGAGTCTTACTCAACTTCACACCTTGCAACACAGGAAAGGGCTCTTTCTTTGACTGTTGCATTTTGAACTACTTCAAAAACTTGTCAAGGTATGTACTCATTGAAAAAACTCATCAAGCGTTCTTGATCTATCTCTATAGATCTTGATGCTCAATGTGTAAGCAGCTTCACCGAGGTCTTTCGATGAAAAACTCCTTTCAAACACTCCTTTATGCTTTCTAGAAAATTCTACATCATTTCCGATCAACCATATGTCATTCACATATACTTATCAGAAAGGCTGTAGTGCTCCCACTCACTTTCTTGTAAATACAGGCTTCACCGCAAGTCTGTATAAAACTATATGCTTTGATCAACTTATCAAAGCGTATATTCCAACTCCGAGATGCTTGCACCAGTCCATAGATGGATCGCTGGAGCTTGCATATTTTGTTAGCACCTTTAGGATTGACAAAACCTTCTGGTTGCATCATATACAACTCTTCTTTAATAAATCCATTAAGGAATGCAGTTTGTTTATCCATTTGCCAGATTTCAAAAAATGCGGCAATTGCTAACATGATTCGGACAGACTTAAGCATCACTACGAGTGAGAAAATCTCATTGTAGTCAACACCTTGAACTTTGTCAAAAACCTTTTTTGACAAGTCTAGCTTTGTAAATAGTAACACTACTATCAGCGTCCGTCTTCCTCTTGAAGATCCATTTATTTTCTATGGCTCGCCGATCATCGGGCAAGTCAACCAAAGTCCACACTTTGTTCTCATACATGGATCTCATCTCAGATTTCATGGCCTCAAGCCATTTTGCGGAATCTGGGCTCATCATCGCTTCCTCATAGTTCGTAGGTTTGTCATGGTCAAGTAACATGACCTCCAGAACAGGATTACCGTACCACTCTGGTGTGGATCTTACTCTGGTTTACCTACGAGGTTCGGTAGTAATTTGATCTGAAGTTACATGATCATCATCATTAGCTTCCTCGCTAATTGGTGTAGGCATCGCTAAAACTGATTTCTGTGATGAACTACTTTCCAATTCAGGAGAAGGTACAATTACCTCATCAAGTTCTACTTTCCTCCCACTCACTTCTTTCGAGAGAAACTCCTTCTCTAGAAAGGATCCATTCGTAGCAACGAATGTCTTGCCTTCGGATCTGTGATAGAAGGTGTACCCAACTATCTCCTTTGGTTATCCTATAAAGACACATTTCTCCGATTTGGGTTTGAGCTTATCAGGATGAAGCTTTTTCACATAAGCATCGTAACCCCAAACTTTAAGAAACGACAACTTTGGTTTCTTGCCAAACCACAGTTCATATGGTGTCGTCTCAACGGATTTAGATGGTGCCATATTTAACGTGAATGCAGCTGTCTCTAATGCATAACCCCAAAACGATAGTGGTAAATCGGTAAGAGACATCATAGATTGCACTATATCCAATAAAGTACGGTTACGATGTTCGGACACACCATTACGCTGTGGTGTTCCAGGTGGCGTGAGTTGCGAAACTATTCCGCATTGTTTCAAATGAAGACCAAACTCGTAACTCAAATATTCTCCTCCACGATCAGATCGTAGAAACTTTATTTTCTTCTTACGATGATTTTCCACTTCACTCTGAAATTATATGAACTTTTCAAAAGTTTCAGACTTATGTTTCATTAAGTAGATATACCCATATCTGCTCAAATCATTTGTGAAGGTCAGAAAATAACTTTACCCGCCACGAGCCTCAACACTCGTCGGATCGCATACATCAGTATGTATTATTTCCAATAAGTCAGTTGCCCGCTCCATTGTTCCGGAGAACGGAGTCTTAGTCATCTTACCCATAAGGCATGGTTCGCAAGCATCAAGTGATTCATAATCAAGTGATTCCAAAATCCCATCAGCATGGAGTTTCTTCATGCGCTTTACACCAATATGACCTAAACGGAAGTGCCACAAATAAGTTGCACTATAATTATTAACTTTGCATCTTTTGGCTTCAATATTATGAATATGTGTATCACTACGATCGAGATCCAACAAACCATTTTATTGGGTGTATGACCATAGAAGGTTTTATTCATGTAAACAGAACAACAATTATTCTCTAATTTAAATGAATAACCGTATTGCAACAAACATGATCAAAATCATATTCATGCTCGCAAACACCAAATAACACTTATTTAGTTTCAACACTAATCCAGAAAGTATAGGGAGTGTGCGATGATGATCATATCAATCTTGGAACTACTTCCAACACACATCGTCACCTCGCCCTTAACTAGTTTCTATTCATTCTGCAACTCCCGTTTCGAGCAACTGAACCAGTATCAAATGCCGAGGGGTTGCTATAAACACTAGTAAAGTACACATCAATAACATGTATATCCAATATACCTTTGTTCACTTTGCCATCCTTCTTATCCGCCAAATACTTGGGGCAGTTCCGCTTCTAGTGACCAGTCCCTTTGCAGTAGAAGAACTTAGTCTCAGGCTTAGGACCAGACTTGGGCTTCTTCACTTGAGCAGCAACTTGCTTGCCGTTCTTCTTGAAGTTCCCCTTCTTTCCTTTGCCCTTTTCTTGAAACTAGTGGTCTTGTCAACCATCAACACTTGATGTTTTTCTTGATTTCTACCTTCGTCGATTTCAGCATCACGAAGAGCTTGGGAATCGTTTCCGTTATCCCTTGTATATTATAGTTCATCACGAAGTTCTAGTAACTTGGTGATAGTGACTAGAGTACTCTGTCAATCACTATCTTATCTGGAAGATTAACTCCCACTTGATTCAAGTGATTGTAGTACTCAGACATTCTGAGCACATGCTCACTAGCGGAGCAATTCTCCTCCATCTTGTAGGCAAAGTGCTTGTCAAAGGTCTCATACCTTTCGACATGGGCATGAGTCTGAAATACTAATTTCAACTCTTGGAACATCTTATATGCTTCGTGGCGTTCAAAACATTTTTGAAGTCCCGGTTCTAAGTCGTAAAGCATGGTGCATTAAACTATCAAGTAGTCATCATACCGAGCTTTTGTCAAAAACGTTCATAACGTCTGCATCTGCTCCTGCAATAGTTCTGTCACTCAGCGGTGCATCAAGGACATAATACTTCTGTGCAGCAATGAGGATAATCCTCAGATCACGGAGCTAGTCCGCATCTTTGCTACTAACATCTTTCAACTCATTTTTCTCTAGGAACATATCAAAAATAAACGGGGAGCTACATCGTGAGCTATTGATCTACAACATAGATATGCTAATACTACCAGGACTAAGTTCATGATAAATTAAAGTTCAATTAATCATATTACTTAAGAACTCCCACTTAGATAGACATCCCTCTAATCATCTAAGTGATCACATGATCCAAATCAACTAAACCATGTCCGATCATCACGTGAGATGGAGTAGTTTTCAATGGTGAACATCACTATGTTGATCATATCTACTATATGATTCACCCTCGACCTTTCGGTCTCCAGTGTTCCGAGGCCATATCTGCATATGCTAGGCTCGTCAAGTTTAACCCGAGTATTCTACATGTACAAAACTGGCTTGCACCCGTTGTATGTGAACGTAGAGCTTATCACACCCGATCATCACGTGGTGTCTCGGCATGAAGAACTGTCGCAACGGTGCATACTCAGGGAGAACACTTATACCTTGAAATTTTAGTAAGGGTTATCTTATAAAGCTACCGCCGAACTAAGCAAAATAAGATGTATAAAAGATAAACATCACATGCAATCAAAATATGTGACATGATATGGCCATCATCACCTTGTGCTTTTGATCTCCATCTCCAAAGTACTGTCATGATCTCCATTGTTACCGACATGACACCATGATCTCCATCATCTTGATCTTTTATCAACATGTCGTCACATGGTCGTCTCACCAGCTATTGCTTTTGCAACTATTGCTATCACATAGCGATAAAGTAAAGCAATTACATGGCACTTGCATTGCATACAATAAAGCGACAACCATATGGCTCCTGCCAGTTGCCGATAACTCGATTAAAAAACAGGATCATCTCATACAATAAAATATAGTATCATGCCTGGACCATATCACATCACAACATGCCCTGCAAAAACAAGTTAGACGTCCTCTACTTTGTTGTTGCAAGTTTTACGTGGCTGCTACGGGCTGAGCAAGAACCGTTCTTACCTACGCATCAAAACCACAACGATAGTTCGTCAAGTTGGTGCTGTTTTAACCTTCACAAGGACCGGGCGCAGCCACACTCAATTCAACTAAAGTTGGAGAAACTGACAGCCGCCAGCCACCTATGTGCCAAGCACGTCGGTAGAACCAGTCTCGCGTAAGCGTACGCGTAATGTCAGTCCGGGCCGCTTCATCCAACAATACCGCCGAATCAAAGTATGACATGCTGGTAAGCAGTATGACTTGTATCGCCCACAACTCACTTGTGTTCTACTTGTGTATATAACATCTACGCATAAACCTGGCTCGGATGCCACTATTGGGGAACATAGTAATTTCAAAAAAATTCCTACGCACACGCAAGATCATGGTGATGCATAGCAACGAGAGGGGAGAGTGTTGTCCACGTACCCTCGTAGACCAAAAGCGGAAGCGTTAGAACAACGCGGTTGATGTAGTCATATGTCTTCACGATCCGACCGATCCAAGTACCGAACGCACGACACCTCCGAGTTCAGCACACGTTCAGCTCGATGACGTCCCACGAACTCCGATCCAGCAGAGCTTCGAGGGAGAGTTCCGTCAGCACGACGGCGTGATGACGGTGATGATGATGCTACCGACACAGGGCTTCGCCTAAGCACCGCTACGATATGACCGAGGTGGATTTTGGTGGAGGGGGGCACCGCACACGGCTAAAAGATCAATGATCAACTTGTGTGTCCTAGGGTGCCCCCTGCTCCCGTATATAAAGGAGGGAGGGAGGAGGAGGCCGGCCCTAGGAGGGGCGCGCCAAGGGAGTAGGATTCCTACTCCTAGTAGGATTAGGTTTCCTCCTTTCCTAGTCCAACTAGGAGAAGGGGAAAGGAGGGGGAGGGGAGAAGGAAGGGAGAGGGGGGCCGCGCCCCAAACCCCTTGTCCAAGTCAGACTGGGCTTGGGAGGGGCGCGCGCCACCTCCTAGCTGCTGCCTCTCCATCCCACTAAGGCCCATTAAGGCCCATTGACTCCATGGACGAATTCCCGTAACTCCCCGGTACTTCGAAAAATACCCGAATCACTCGGAACATTTCCGATGTCCGAATATAGCCTTCCAATATATCGATCTTTACGTCTCAACCATTTCGAGACTCCTCGTCATGTCCCCGATTTCATTGGGACTCCGAACTACCTTCGGTACATCAAATCACATAAACTCATAATACCGATCGTCACCGAACGTTAAGCGTGCGGACCCTACGGGTTGGAGAACTATGTAGACATGACCGAGACACGTCTCCGGTCAATAACCAATAGCGGAACCTGGATGCTCATATTGGCTCCCACATATTCTACGAAGATCTTTATCGGTCAAACCGCATAACAACATACGTTGTTCCCTTTGTCATCGGTATGTTATTTGCCCGAGATTCGATCGTCGGTATCTCAATACCTAGTTCAATCTCGTTATCGGCAAGTCTCTTTACTCATTTCGTAATGCATCATGCCATAACTAACTCATTAGTCTCATTGCCTCCAAGGCTTATAGTGATGTGCATTACCGAGAGGGCCCAGAGATACCTCTCCGACAATCGGAGTGACAAATCCTAATCTTGATCTATGCCAACTCAACAAGTACCATTGGAGACACCTGTAGAGCACCTTTATAATCACCCAGTTACGTTGTGACATTTGGTAGCACACAAAGTGTTCCTCCGGTATTCTGGAGTTGCATAATCTCATAGTCATAGGAACATGTATAAGTCATGAAGAAAGCAATAGCAATATACTAAACGATCAAATGCTAAGCTAACGGAATGGGTTAAGTCAATCACATCATTCTCTAATGATGTGATCCCGTTAATCAAATGACAACTCATGTCTATGGCTAGGAAACTTAACCATCTTTGATTCAACGAGCTAGTCAAGTAGAGGCATACTAGTGACACTTTGTTTGTCTATGTAGTCACACATGTACTAAGTTTCTGGTTAATACAATTCTAGCATGAATAATAAACATTTATCATGCTATAAGGAAATATAAATAACAACTTTATTATTGCCTCTAGGGCATATTTCCTTCACGTTGATTCTGATAAAATTATCTTTGTTGGCTAATACAACATTATCTTGCAATCTGACAAGGATGGAATTAATGAGGGAAGTACGTATTTCAACCCTGAATTGACAGGAATGTCCATGAAACAACCCTGAATTTTAAACTAAGTTACAACCCTCAACTTTTAGAATCGTGCAACTTTCAATCCTGACTCTGATCAAACGGGTTTTTGATCAGTTCGACTGGTTTTGACCAGTTGACCTGCCCAATCAGTGTCCACATCACCAGCCTACTTTTTTTTTACCGAAAATTATAATGTCCAAAAACAATTAAAAAATTATGTAAAATGAACACTACCTTGATGATCCTATTGTGAACATATGAAACTTTTTGCCAAACGTATATAATGTGCAAGGAAAATATATATTTATTACTGTTTATTGAAAAGGGCAAAAGCTTTGCTACATTCATTAATTAAGAGAGAGTTTGAGTTTTGTACATGCCCAAAGGCCACCCCACCGGAGACATAAGCCTATTCTCCTGGCATCAAATTACTCAAACGCGTAGCACCCGCCTTAACCCAAATACAAGTCTGCTCATGGATCCTATAGAAGATGTATCCCATAGTTGCGAATTTGTTGTTGAAGACCCTTGCATTGCGCTCGTTCCAAATTTTCCATATGACTAGCATTGCGATTGAAGCCATACCCTTGCGGTTGTCATGATTTCCTTACATGAAGTGGTCCCACCAAGTGAACCATGGTTGATGCCCGCCCAAGAGTTAGCATCGAAGCAATGGTGCCCAATCCAATCACGGATGGAGGCCCAAACTCGTAGGGAGAAGTGGCACTCGAACATCAAAGTGGCGTCCGACTCCATGGTGGTGCTACAAAGAGGGCATAGTCCGCAGTTGAGCAATCTCTGCTTGCCCTGCCGGTCCACCATCCGTACCCAGTTTAGAATGATTCTCCACACAAAGAATCTGCACTTAGGGGGATGCCACACCTTCCACACTGTGTGTAGGAGATATGCCCTAGAGGCAGTAATAACAGTTATTTTGTATCTCCAAGTTTGTAATGAATGTTTATTATCCATGCTATAACTGCAATGATTCTCGAGTCTACAATATCCACGAGGCTCGGAGGGAACTCATATGCACGTGTGGTATATAAACGGTAAAATATATTCCTAGTCTTGCCTCTAAGACTAGCTCAAGTATTGCATGATGATCCTGTTTCCTGATCATGGGCATGACTATGCCGGCAATTTTGAGGGCACAATGTTGGTAGAACGCTTGTGTTGAATCAACCCGGATTGATGTTGTGCTATGAGATACCTTCGTCACAAGTTTATGGTTAATATCATTGAGATAGTTAATGTTTGCATAATTCCTTAGACCATGAGAGTATCAAGTTCCTTCGTGCTTGCTTCGTGAACTTTGGGGTTTGTTAAACGTCATCCGTAACTGGGTGGCTATTACGGCAGCTTTCGGGTTCACGGAAAAGTATAGGAAGTAACAAGATAGCTCAAGATTGGGATTTGCTCCTCCGACGATGGAGAGATATACTCGGGCCCTCTCGGTGTAACGGTATCCATCATCGTCTGGCCAGACACATTGTGATTTGATCACTGGGATGCCGGAACACGGAAACGAGAAAAGAGAACAAAACCGGTAACGAGGTAACTTGCATGGTGGACAAATTGTTCGTCCACGGGCATGCAATAAATCTCACCTCGGGTGTTTGTGACATATCGCGAAGCAACAGGAATAGCTCACTGCAACTGGAGGTTCACTCGAATATTCATTCGTGTGGGTATAGGGGTCAATATGGGTGTCCACGGCTCCGATGTTGATCATTGATCGGAAGGGGTTCCAGGTCATGTCTATACTTCACCGAACCTATAGGGTCACACGCTTAAGGGTCATCTATCTGCTGAATACTAGACAGGGAGTATGAGAGAAAATCACCGAAAAAGTTTCGGACACCGGAAAGGTTTCGGACAGCGGAATCGTACCGCAGAGAGAGGTCATCGGATAAGTTTCGATGATACCGAAAAGTTGTTTCGGGATACACCATTAAGTCAAATTGGTTTCGGCACATGCCTGATAATTCTTGGAGGATGCCAGAATCATTCTGGAAGCTTTTTGGAATTTTCTGAGATAAAAACCGGAAATGTTCCGGAGCTGCCGGAGCCACTTCAGATGCGTTTCGCAGATGAAAATCACTAAAACCGGAATTGTTTCGGAAAGCGTTGAAAAACATTTTAGTGGGTACTGGAAATGTTCTTAGCCCACATAAATATTTTCAGTTCGATCAGACGCTGAAAAATGTCGTCGTGAATAGTGAAAATCAGCTTTATGGTTACTTTATGGAAAGCCACCTTTTGGGGCTTTGCTCCAAAAGATCTTGGGGATGACATGGATGGATAGGACCCATTTTTTGGGCCCCTCATGGGGGTGTGGCCGGCCACATGGGGTATCCCCCCTTGGGGACCCTTTTGTTCATTGGTTTCACTTCTAGGTCCTTGTGGAAGGACTTCATTCATGTGCATTTTGGGTTTTTTGTGTGAAACTACCCTACCCCTTGGCTTTCCTATAAATAGAGGAGGAGTGGGCAGCCCAAACTCATCCCTTGCTCTCATACACATGCCATGCATTATCTGGCTTCTTCTCTCCCTCCCACGAAAAGAGTTTCGTAGAGCCGTAAGGCTGTCTGGGTTCCGGCAGGAACTAGTTCTGGACGGCGAAGCCCTGCCGGATAGCTGACACCGTATGTGTGCAACCCCGTAGAGAGATTGTAGTTTCGATCTTTTGCCCGAGGGGCTGTTCGAGTGTCCTCCCGAAGGGCTGTCCGAGTCTCCGTCCGAGTTTCGAGGGTCCTCCCGAAGGGCTGTCCGCGACATTGTCCGGGGGACTGTCCGACCGCCTCCCGAAGGGCTGTCCGGAGAGGGAGTACATCCTCGCGGTTGGGAGGTTGTAAATCCTAGCTGCGGGGATCTGCACCGACGATCTACACCGACTCTTCTTCCGCTGCGCTTCGAGTCGGTACGGATCAGATCAAACCTTGTATGCAGTCTCCATAGTGGTCCTGGGCGTGCTCGCTATACCGAAAATTTTCGTTTTCTGTCGCGTTCCCCTACAGTGGCATCAAGAGCCGTGCTATGCGTAGATGCAGGTTACGATCTAGAATACATGGAGATGTATGGGTATTGCATAATATAATTTTGGAGTAGATGAGATCTATTGCTGAAAATTATTTATGCGGGTGACAGATGAAATCTGTTACCCGACGTTCTTGTTGCTTCCCTAGAATTTGCGTTTGCTCAATCTCGAGACAGCATGGTGGAATTTGACAAAGTTCTGGCAATCCGTGATCCTGATTGATCATGGAAGTGCTATCAGTTCTTTGGGTTCTGCCATAGTCAAAAGAAAGATGAAATTCGCAGATGAAAGGGCATTGCAGATATGATCTGCACGGGGGTCATGCGTATGACGAAGTTTAGTATGGGGCTCGAGATTTAATTATCTCGTGTTTCATACACCCCGAGATGTTAATCTAGCAACTTGAATAATCATACTTGATGATAAAACGTTGGTAGCTGCGGTTTAAGTCAAAACCTTAGAAGCCACGTAAAATAAAATTTTGCATAAACCGATTAGAGGCGTCTAACTTGGTTTTGCAGGATGTGCATGTGATGTGGTATAGCAATGCTCATATTCAATTTGATTATGTATGAGATGACTATATGATGTAACTAACATGACCTGCGTGTCATGATTCTGCATGATGGCTGGAGCCATATGATTGCACTTTAATGACCTGCGTGTCAACCTTAAGTAATGCACTTATTTTATTAGCTATAGAGATAGCAATATTATCTGGTGCATCGACAAGGTGGTGGCAATCTTCGCGAAGGTGAACACCGACGCAAATGCCGAAGACGAAGAATTGAAAGACTTCTCCGTCAGAAAGGGCTATACCATATCATGCTAATTATGAATTGCCTGAGATGTTTATCCCCTATGATGCACCCTTCTTGATTGCGCGGTAGTCGCTTTTATTAGGGTGATCTCTCACTTAAAGATATCAAGTAGATAGTGTTCTCCCAAGTGTAGCACCGTCACGGCACCTATCTTTTCGGGGTGCGCCGTGTCACACGGGTACGAACGATTAGAGAAGTGTGAGGCGGGTGAGTTGAGACCTCGCAGCGAGATCACTTGGTTGTCTTGACGTTCAGGCATGACCGTCATGAGCTCGGAACACACGCATCGAAAGATGAACAAGAGTCACATAGTGATGTGATTGGCAAGTTGGCCTACCGGTTAAGATTTTCGTCATCAGTGGTGTTACACCAATGGCGAACAATCAAGACACGGATCTTGAATCACTCATAATCAATTTTGAGAGATATTGATTTGAGTGGGAGTGCATTTTAGAATAAAATGTTTATTCACTAGTGCAAATTTCATTATAAACAAAGTCTAAGTGAAACTTGTGTCTTCGTTGTAGATCAAATGGCTCGCAACACCGCGTTCAACTTAGGCCCGATGTTAGAGAAAGAGAAGTTAGCTACGACTGGAAACAACTATGCGGACTGGGTCCGTAACCTGAGGATTGTCCTCAGGAGCGCTAAGAAATTGTACGTGCTTGAAACTGCTCTTCCAGCTAAACCGGCGGCAGATGCACCGGTAGATGAACAAAATGTCTGGGCCACTAAGGATGATGATCACAACTTAGTGCAGTGCCTCATGCTAGCTTGCATGAGTCCAGGGCTTCAAAAACGTTTTGAATTCCATAAAGCCCGTGATATGATCCGGGAATTGGATGCTCTGTACAAGGAAACCGCAAAGTCTGAACGATATGATATCATGAAGGCTTTGATGGATTGCAAGATGGCTGAGGGTAGTTCAGTTGGCGAACACGTGGTCAAAATGATTGGCTATTCTGAAAGGCTTAAAGCCCTAGAATTTCCACTTCCACCTGGCCATATGATGGACATGTTGCTTTCTTCACTCCCCCCGTCTTACGACGGTTTTGTCATGAACTACAACATGACAGGGATGGAGAAGACGCCGGAAGAGGTGCTCGCCATGCTGAAAACTACAGAAGGAGGACTGCGGAAAAATCGCAAGCAAGTGTTGCTTGTGAATAAAACCGCCAGTTTCAAAAAGAAGAAAGGCAAGCCAAAGAAGGGCAAGGGCACCGGTAAGACCGGCTCCCAAAGCAACTCTAAGGGCGGAGCCAAGAATGAAACTGAGTGCTTCTACTGCAAGGGCACAGGACACTGGAAGAGAAACTGCAAGAAGTATCTGGAAGATAAGAAGACCGGGAAAACCGGAAAAGGTATAATTGTTATACAAGTTAATGTCATTGACGTTTTGCTTGCTAGCGAAAACTCTAAGTCTTGGGTATTTGATACCGGATCGGTTGCTCACATTTGCAACTCGATACAGGGACTTCAGAAGGTGCGCAAGCTAGCAAAGAATGAAGTCGTGATGCGCGTCGGGAACGGCGCTGGGATCGCCGCTCAAGCCGTCGGCATTATGCCTCTACGTCTCCCTTCAGGATTTATCTTAGAACTAAGTAACTGTTATTTTGTTCCACTGTTGTGTAGAAACATTATCTCCGGATCATGTTTGGTACACGATGGGTATTCGTACAAGTCTGAGAACAATGGTTGTTCACTTTATTGTAAGGATATGTTTTATGGATTTGCACCCATTGTTGGGGGCCTTTTCATACTAAATCTTGAATGTGGAAATGATGTCTTTAACGTGAATGCTAAACGCCTTAAGAAGGCTGATACCACCACCACTTTCATGTGGCACTGTCGCCTTGGCCACATCGGTAAGAAACGCATGCAAAGACTCCATAAAGATGGAGTTTTACCGTCCCTTTGATTTTGAATCATTTGACACATGTGAAGCTTGCCTGATGGGGAAAATGACCAAGACGCCGTTCACGGGTCATCCTGAACGGGCGGGTGAATTATTGGAAATAATACATAGTGATGTATGTGGTCCAATGAACACAGGCGCACGGGGTGGATATTTTTACTTCGTGACTTTTACTGATGATTTGAGTAGGTATGGCTATATCTACTTAATGAAGCATAAATCGGAAACCTTTGAAAAGTTCAAAGAATTTCAGAATGAGGTAGAAAATCATCGTAACAAAAAGATTAAGTTTCTGCGGTCTGATCGCGGAGGCGAATATCTTAGTCATGAGTTTGGCCAACATCTGAGTGATCGTGGAATCGTTTCACAGCTTACGCCTCCCGGAACTCCACAGAGAAATGGAGTATCGGAACGACGTAACCGAACCTTGTTGGACATGGTAAGGTCAATGATGTCTCTTACAAATCTTCCAATATCTTTTTGGGGTCACGCACTACTTACTGCTGCTCACACACTAAACAAAGCACCGTCTAAATCTGTTGAGACGACGCCACATGAGATGTGGCACGGGAAGAAACCCGACCTGTCGTTTTTCAAAATTTGGGGTTGTGAAGCTTATGTAAAACGTTTACAGCCAAGCAAACTTGATCCCAGATCAGACAAATGTTACTTTGTAGGTTATCCCAAGGAGACAGTTGGGTATTCTTTCTACCACGCCTCCGAGAACAAAGTGTTTGTTGCAAAACATGGAGTCTTTCTTGAGAAAGAGTTTCTCACTAAAGAAGTGAGTGGGAGGACAATACAACTCAATGAGATTAGTGAATCTTCGGCAACCGTTGATATGGCTAAGGAACCGAAAGAAATTCCGCTAATTATCCCTACAACCGAGCCGGAAGTTGTCGCATGTGATGCGGAGACTTCAGACAATGTTGTAACTGAACCGCGCAGATCAGGTAGGGCTATCCAGCCACCTGAGTGGTTTCATAACGAAATCTTCATTCTTGAAGACGATGAACCTGCGCACTACAAGGAAGCGATGGCGGGGCCCAGCTCAAAAGAATGGCACAAAGCCATGAGATCCGAAATGGAATCCATGTACGAAAACCAAGTTTGGAACTTGGAAGAACTTCCAGAAGGCGTAAAGCCCATTGGTTGTAAATGGATTTTCAAAAGAAAGACGGACGCGGATGGTAACATTACTATCCACAAAGCTAGACTTGTCGCGAAAGGGTTCACACAAGTTCCAGGAGTGGACTACGACGAGACTTTCTCGCCAGGAGCTATGCTTAGGTCTGTTCGGTTATTACTAGCAATTGCTGCTTATTTCGACTATGAAATATGGCAGATGGATGTCAAAACGGCTTTCCTAAATGGAAACCTCAAAGAGGATGTATACATGATACAGCCAGAAGGTTTTGTCGTTCATAAGGATGCTGGAAAGGTATGCAAACTTCAGAAAGCCATTTATGGTCTGAAGCAAGCGTCAAGGAGCTGGAACATTCGTTTTGATGAAGTGGTCAAAGAATTTGGCTTCATCAGGAATGACGAAGAATCTTGTGTTTACAAGAAGTTTAGTGGGAGCGCAAAAGCATTTCTAATCTTGTATGTGGATGACATATTGTTGATTGGAAATGACGTGAATTTTCTTAGCGAAATAAAAGACTCATTGAAGAAAAGTTTTTCAATGAAAGACTTAGGCGAAGCGGCATATGTATTGGGCATCAGAATCTATAGAGATAGATCAAAACGCCTGATAGCGCTTAGCCAAAGCACGTACATTGACAAGGTGTTGAAAAGGTTCAACATGGAGAACTCCAAGAAAGGCCTACTCCCCATGTCACCTGGCACAGTGCTTTGCAAGAATCAGAGTCCTCGGACTCTGGATGAGCGAGTACAAATGAATGATGTTCCATATGCCTCGGCAGTTGGTTCTATTATGTATGCCATGCTATGTACAAGACCAGATGTTTCCTATGCGCTAAGTGTTAGCAGCCGGTACCAAAGTGATCCAGGGTTGGAACACTGGGCCGCAGTCAAGGGTATTCTTAAGTACCTCAGAAGGACCAAGGATTTACTCCTTGTGTACGGAGGTGATGAAGAGCTCATTGTAAGTGGTTACACTGATGCAGGCTTCATGACTGACCCAGATGACTTCAAATCTCAATCAGGCTATGTTTTCATATTGAACGGCGGCGCAGTTGATTGGAAAAGTTCCAAACAAAAGACTGTGGCGGATTCTACGACGGAGGCGGAATATGTTGCTGCTTCAGAAGCCTCCAAGGAGGCGGTATGGATCAAGCAATTTCTTGAAGACCTTGGTGTGGTTCCTAGTGCCCAGGACCCGGTGGAGATCTATTGTGATAATAGTGGCGCCGTGGCTCAGGCAAGGGAGCCAAGTTCGCACCATAAGACAAGACATATTCAACGCAAATATAAACTCATTCGACATCATGTCGAAGAGGGTTTAGTGAAAGTACGCAAAGTTCACACGGATCTGAACGTGTCAGACCCGATGACAAAGCCTCTACCACGAGCAAAGCATGAGCAGCACCGGATAGCCATTGGTGTTAGGGAAGCCATGTAACTGGATTATGACTCTAGTGCAAGTGGGAGTCTGTAGGAGATATGCCCTAGAGGCAGTAATAACAGTTATTTTGTATCTCCAAAGTTTGTAATGAATGTTTAGCTTCCATGCTATAACTGCAATGATTCTCGAGTCTACAATATCCACGAGGCTCGGAGGGAACTCATATGCACGTGTGGTATAATAAACGGTAAAATATATTCCTAGTCTTGCCTCTAAGACTAGCTCAAGTATTGCATGATGATCCTGTTTCCTGATCATGGGCATGACTATGCCGGCAATTTTGAGGGCACAAGTTTGGTAGAACGCTTGTGTTGAATCAACCCGGATTGATGTTATGCTATGAGATACCTTCGTCACAAGTTTATGGTTAATATCATTGAGATAGTTAATGTTTGCATAATTCCTTAGACCATGAGAGTATCAAGTTCCTTCGTGCTTGCTTCGTGAACTTTGGGGTTTGTTAAACGTCATCCGTAACTGGGTGGCTATTACGGCAGCTTTCGGGTTCACGGAAAAGTATAGGAAGTAACAAGATAGCTCAAGATTGGGATTTGCTCCTCCGACGATGGAGAGATATACTCGGGCCCTCTCGGTGTAACGGTATCCATCATCGTCTGGCCAGACACATTGTGATTTGATCACTGGGATGCCGGAACACGGAAACGAGAAAAGAGAACAAAACCGGTAACGAGGTAACTTGCATGGTGGACAAATTGTTCGTCCATGGGCATGCAATAAATCTCACCTCGGGTGTTTGTGACATATCGCGAAGCAACAGGAATAGCTCACTGCAACTGGAGGTTCACTCGAATATTCATTCGTGTGGGTATAGGGGTCAATATGGGTGTCCACGGCTCCGATGTTGATCATTGATCGGAAGGGGTTCCAGGTCATGTCTATACTTCACCGAACCTATAGGGTCACACGCTTAAGGGTCATCTATCTGCTGAATACTAGACAGGGAGTCTGAGAGAAAATCACCGAAAAAGTTTCGGACACCGAAAAGTTTCGGACTGCGGAATCGTACCGCAGAGAGAGGTCATCGGATAAGTTTCGATGATACCGAAAAGTTGTTTCGGGATACACCATTAAGTCAAATTGGTTTCGGCACATGCCTGATAATTCTTGGAGGATGCCAGAATCATTCTGGAAGCTTTTTGGAATTTTCTGAGATAAAAACCGGAAATGTTCCGGAGCTGCCGGAGCCACTTCAGATGCGTTTCGCAGATGAAAATCACTAAAACCGGAATTGTTTCGGAACGCGTTGAAAAACATTTTAGTGGGTACTGGAAATGTTCTTAGACCACATAAATATTTTCAGTTCGATCATACGCTGAAAAATGTCGTCGTGAATAGTGAAAATCAGCTTTATGGTTACTTTATGGAAAGCCACCTTTTGGGGCTTTGCTCCAAAAGATCTTGGGGATGACATGGATGGATAGGACCCATTTTTTGGGCCCCTCATGGGGGTGTGGCCGGCCACATGGGGTATCCCCCCTTGGGGACCCTTTTGTTCATTGGTTTCACTTCTAGGTCCTTGTGGAAGGACTTCATTCATGTGCATTTTGGGTTTTTGTGTGAAACTACCCTACCCCTTGGGATTTCCTATAAATAGAGGTGGAGGGGCAGCCTCCACACTCATCCCTTGCTCTCATACACATGCCATGCATTATCTGGCTTCTTCTCTCCCTCCCACGAAAAGAGTTTCGTAGAGCCGTAAGGCTGTCTGGGTTCCGGCAGGAACTAGTTCTGGACGGCGAAGCCCTGCCGGATAGCTGACACCGTATGTGTGCAACCCCGTAGAGAGATTGTAGTTTCGATCTTTTGCCCGAGGGGCTGTTCGAGTGTCCTCCCGAAGGGCTGTCCGAGTCTCCGTCCGAGTTTCGAGGGTCCTCCCGAAGGGCTGTCCGCGACATTGTCCGGGGGACTGTCCGACCGCCTCCCGAAGGGCTGTCCGGAGAGGGAGTACATCCTCGCGGTTGGGAGGTTGTAAATCCTAGCTGCGGGGATCTGCACCGACGATCTACACCGACTCTTCTTCCGCTGCGCTTCGAGTCGGTACGGATCAGATCAAACCTTGTATGCAGTCTCCATAGTGGTCCTGGGCGTGCTCGCTATACCGAAAATTTTCGTTTTCTGTCGCGTTCCCCTACAGTGGCATCAAGAGCCGTGCTATGCGTAGATGCAGGTTACGATCTAGAATACATGGAGATGTATGGGTATTGCATAATATAATTTTGGAGTAGATGAGATCTATTGCTGAAAATTATTTATGCGGGTGACAGATGAAATCTGTTACCCGACGTTCTTGTTGCTTCCCTAGAATTTGCGTTTGCTCAATCTCGAGACAGCATGGTGGAATTTGACAAAGTTCTGGCAATCCGTGATCCTGATTGATCATGGAAGTGCTATCAGTTCTTTGGGTTCTGCCATAGTCAAAAGAAAGATGAAATTCGCAGATGAAAGGGCATTGCAGATATGATCTGCACGGGGGTCATGCGTATGACGAAGTTTAGTATGGGGCTCGAGATTTAATTATCTCGTGTTTCATACACCCCGAGATGTTAATCTAGCAACTTGAATAATCATACTTGATGATAAAACGTTGGTAGCTGCGGTTTAAGTCAAAACCTTAGAAGCCACGTAAAATAAAATTTTGCATAAACCGATTAGAGGCGTCTAACTTGGTTTTGCAGGATGTGCATGTGATGTGGTATAGCAATGCTCATATTCAATTTGATTATGTATGAGATGACTATATGATGTAACTAACATGACCTGCGTGTCATGATTCTGCATGATGGCTGGAGCCATATGATTGCACTTTAATGACCTGCGTGTCAACCTTAAGTAATGCACTTATTTTATTAGCTATAGAGATAGCAATATTATCTGGTGCATCGACAAGGTGGTGGCAATCTTCGCGAAGGTGAACACCGACGCAAATGCCGAAGACGAAGAATTGAAAGACTTCTCCGTCAGAAAGGGCTATACCATATCATGCTAATTATGAATTGCCTGAGATGTTTATCCCCTATGATGCACCCTTCTTGATTGCGCGGTAGTCGCTTTTATTAGGGTGATCTCTCACTTAAAATATCAAGTAGATAGTGTTCTCCCAAGTGTAGCACCGTCACGGCACCTATCTTTTCGGGGTGCGCCGTGTCACACGGGTACGAACGATTAGAGAAGTGTGAGGCGGGTGAGTTGAGACCTCGCAGCGAGATCACTTGGTTGTCTTGACGTTCAGGCATGACCGTCATGAGCTCGGAACACACGCATCGAAAGATGAACAAGAGTCACATAGTGATGTGATTGGCAAGTTGGCCTACCGGTTAAGATTTTCGTCATCAGTGGTGTTACACCAATGGCGAACAATCAAGACACGGATCTTGAATCACTCATAATCAATTTTGAGAGATATTGATTTGAGTGGGAGTGCATTTTAGAATAAAATGTTTATTCACTAGTGCAAATTTCATTATAAACAAAGTCTAAGTGAAACTTGTGTCTTCGTTGTAGATCAAATGGCTCGCAACACCGCGTTCAACTTAGGCCCGATGTTAGAGAAAGAGAAGTTAGCTACGACTGGAAACAACTATGCGGACTGGGTCCGTAACCTGAGGATTGTCCTCAGGAGCGCTAAGAAATTGTACGTGCTTGAAACTGCTCTTCCAGCTAAACCGGCGGCAGATGCACCGGTAGATGAACAAAATGTCTGGGCCACTAAGGATGATGATCACAACTTAGTGCAGTGCCTCATGCTAGCTTGCATGAGTCCAGGGCTTCAAAAACGTTTTGAATTCCATAAAGCCCGTGATATGATCCGGGAATTGGATGCTCTGTACAAGGAAACCGCAAAGTCTGAACGATATGATATCATGAAGGCTTTGATGGATTGCAAGATGGCTGAGGGTAGTTCAGTTGGCGAACACGTGGTCAAAATGATTGGCTATTCTGAAAGGCTTAAAGCCCTAGAATTTCCACTTCCACCTGGCCATATGATGGACATGTTGCTTTCTTCACTCCCCCCGTCTTACGACGGTTTTGTCATGAACTACAACATGACAGGGATGGAGAAGACACCGGAAGAGGTGCTCGCCATGCTGAAAACTACAGAAGGAGGACTGCGGAAAAATCGCAAGCAAGTGTTGCTTGTGAATAAAACCGCCAGTTTCAAAAAGAAGAAAGGCAAGCCAAAGAAGGGCAAGGGCACCGGTAATACCGGCTCCCAAAGCAACTCTAAGGGCGGAGCCAAGAATGAAACTGAGTGCTTCTACTGCAAGGGCACAGGACACTGGAAGAGAAACTGCAAGAAGTATCTGGAAGATAAGAAGACCGGGAAAACCGGAAAAGGTATAATTGTTATACAAGTTAATGTCATTGACGTTTTGCTTGCTAGCGAAAATTCTAAGTCTTGGGTATTTGATACCGGATCGGTTGCTCACATTTGCAACTCGATAAAGGGGCTTCAGAAGGTGCGCAAGCTAGCAAAGAATGAAGTCGTGATGCGCGTCGGGAATGGCGCTGGGATCACCGCTCAAGCCGTCGGCATTATGCCTCTACGTCTCCCTTCAGGATTTATCTTAGAACTAAGTAACTGTTATTTTGTTCCACTGTTGTGTAGAAACATTATCTCCGGATCATGTTTGGTACACGATGGGTATTCGTACAAGTCTGAGAACAATGGTTGTTCACTTTATTGTAAGGATATGTTTTATGGATTTGCACCCATTGTTGGGGGCCTTTTCATACTAAATCTTGAATGTGGAAATGATGTCTTTAACGTGAATGCTAAACGCCTTAAGAAGGCTGATACCACCACCACTTTCATGTGGCACTGTCGGCTTGGCCACATCGGAAAGAAACGCATGCAAAGACTCCATAAAGATGGAGTTTTACCGTCCTTTGATTTTGAATCATTTGACACATGTGAAGCTTGCCTGATGGGGAAAATGACCAAGACGCCGTTCACGGGTCATCCTGAACGGGCGGGTGAATTATTGGAAATAATACATAGTGATGTATGTGGTCCAATGAACACAGGCGCACGGGGTGGATATTTCTACTTCGTGACTTTTACTGATGATTTGAGTAGGTATGGCTATATCTACTTAATGAAGCATAAGTCGGAAACCTTTGAAAAGTTCAAAGAATTTCAGAATGAGGTAGAAAATCATCGTAACAAAAAGATTAAGTTTCTGCGGTCTGATCGCGGAGGCGAATATCTTAGTCATGAGTTTGGCCAACATCTGAGTGATCGTGGAATCGTTTCACAGCTTACGCCTCCCGGAACTCCACAGAGAAATGGAGTATCGGAACGACGTAACCGAACCTTGTTGGACATGGTAAGGTCAATGATGTCTCTTACAAATCTTCCAATATCTTTTTGGGGTCACGCACTACTTACTGCTGCTCACACACTAAACAAAGCACCGTCTAAATCTGTTGAGACGACGCCACATGAGATGTGGCACGGGAAGAAACCCGACCTGTCGTTTTTCAAAATTTGGGGTTGTGAAGCTTATGTAAAGCGTTTACAGCCAAGCAAACTTGATCCCAGATCAGACAAATGTTACTTTGTAGGTTATCCCAAGGAGACAGTTGGGTATTCTTTCTACCACGCCTCCGAGAACAAAGTGTTTGTTGCAAAACATGGAGTCTTTCTTGAGAAAGAGTTTCTCACTAAAGAAGTGAGTGGGAGGACAGTACAACTTAATGAGATTAGTGAATCTTCGGCAACCGTTGATATGGCTAAGGAACCGGAAGAAATTCCGCTAATTATCCCTACAACCGAGCCGGAAGTTGTCGCATGTGATGCGGAGACTTCAGACAATGTTGTAACTGAACCGCGCAGATCAGGTAGGGCTATCCAGCCACCTGAGTGGTTTCATAACGAAATCTTCATTCTTGAAGACGATGAACCTGCGCACTACAAGGAAGCGATGGCGGGGCCCAGCTCAAAAGGAATGGCACAAAGCCATGAGATCCGAAATGGAATCCATGTACGAAAACCAAGTTTGGAACTTGGAAGAACTTCCAGAAGGCGTAAAGCCCATTGGTTGTAAATGGATTTTCAAAAGAAAGACGGACGCGGATGGTAACATTACTATCCACAAAGCTAGACTTGTCGCGAAAGGGTTCACACAAGTTCCAGGAGTGGACTACGACGAGACTTTCTCGCCAGGAGCTATGCTTAGGTCTGTTCGGTTATTACTAGCAATTGCTGCTTATTTCGACTATGAAATATGGCAGATGGATGTCAAAACGGCTTTCCTAAATGGAAACCTCAAAGAGGATGTATACATGATACAGCCAGAAGGTTTTGTCATTCATGAGGATGCTGGAAAGGTATGCAAACTTCAGAAAGCCATTTATGGTCTGAAGCAAGCATCAAGGAGCTGGAACATTCGTTTTGATGAAGTGGTCAAAGAGTTTGGCTTCATTAGGAATGACGAAGAATCTTGCGTTTACAAGAAGTTTAGTGGGAGCGCAAAAGCATTTCTAATCTTGTATGTGGATGACATATTGTTGATTGGAAATGACGTGAATTTTCTTAGCGAAATAAAAGACTCATTGAAGAAAAGTTTTTCAATGAAAGACTTAGGCGAAGCGGCATATGTATTGGGCATCAGAATCTATAGAGATAGATCAAAACGCCTGATAGCGCTTAGCCAAAGCACGTACATTGACAAGGTGTTGAAAAGGTTCAACATGGAGAACTCCAAGAAAGGCCTACTCCCCATGTCACCTGGCACAGTGCTTTGCAAGAATCAGAGTCCTCGGACTCTGGATGAGCGAGTACAAATGAATGATGTTCCATATGCCTCGGCAGTTGGTTCTATTATGTATGCCATGCTATGTACAAGACCAGATGTTTCCTATGCGCTAAGTGTTAGCAGCCGGTACCAAAGTGATCCAGGGTTGGAACACTGGGCCGCAGTCAAGGGTATTCTTAAGTACCTCAGAAGGACCAAGGATTTACTCCTTGTGTACGGAGGTGATGAAGAGCTCATTGTAAGTGGTTACACTGATGCAGGCTTCATGACTGACCCAGATGACTTCAAATCTCAATCAGGCTATGTTTTCATATTGAACGGCGGCGCAGTTGATTGGAAAAGTTCCAAACAAAAGACTGTGGCGGATTCTACGACGGAGGCGGAATATGTTGCTGCTTCAGAAGCCTCCAAGGAGGCGGTATGGATCAAGCAATTTCTTGAAGACCTTGGTGTGGTTCCTAGTGCCCAGGACCCGGTGGAGATCTATTGTGATAATAGTGGCGCCGTGGCTCAGGCAAGGGAGCCAAGTTCGCACCATAAGACAAGACATATTCAACGCAAATATAAACTCATTCGACATCATGTCGAAGAGGGTTTAGTGAAAGTACGCAAAGTTCACACGGATCTGAACGTGTCAGACCCGATGACAAAGCCTCTACCACGAGCAAAGCATGAGCAGCACCGGATAGCCATTGGTGTTAGGGAAGCCATGTAACTGGATTATGACTCTAGTGCAAGTGGGAGTCTGTAGGAGATATGCCCTAGAGGCAGTAATAACAGTTATTTTGTATCTCCAAGTTTGTAATGAATGTTTATGCTTCCATGCTATAACTGCAATGATTCTCGAGTCTGCAATATCCACGAGGCTCGGAGGGAACTCATATGCACGTGTGGTATATAAACGGTAAAATATATTCCTAGTCTTGCCTCTAAGACTAGCTCAAGTATTGCATGATGATCCTGTTTCCTGATCATGGGCATGACTATGCCGGCAATTTTGAGGGCACAAGTTTGGTAGAACGCTTGTGTTGAATCAACCCGGATTGATGTTATGCTATGAGATACCTTCGTCACAAGTTTATGGTTAATATCATTGAGATAGTTAATGTTTGCATAATTCCTTAGACCATGAGAGTATCAAGTTCCTTCGTGCTTGCTTCGTGAACTTTGGGGTTTGTTAAACGTCATCCGTAACTGGGTGGCTATTACGGCAGCTTTCGGGTTCACGGAAAAGTATAGGAAGTAACAAGATAGCTCAAGATTGGGATTTGCTCCTCCGACGATGGAGAGATATACTCGGGCCCTCTCGGTGTAACGGTATCCATCATCGTCTGGCCAGACACATTGTGATTTGATCACTGGGATGCCGGAACACGGAAACGAGAAAAGAGAACAAAACCGGTAACGAGGTAACTTGCATGGTGGACAAATTGTTCGTCCATGGGCATGCAATAAATCTCACCTCGGGTGTTTGTGACATATCGCGAAGCAACAGGAATAGCTCACTGCAACTGGAGGTTCACTCGAATATTCATTCGTGTGGGTATAGGGGTCAATATGGGTGTCCACGGCTCCGATGTTGATCATTGATCGGAAGGGGTTCCAGGTCATGTCTATACTTCACCGAACCTATAGGGTCACACGCTTAAGGGTCATCTATCTGCTGAATACTAGACAGGGAGTCTGAGAGAAAATCACCGAAAAAGTTTCGGACACCGAAAAGTTTCGGACAGCGGAATCGTACCGCAGAGAGAGGTCATCGGATAAGTTTCGATGATACCGAAAAGTTGTTTCGGGATACACCATTAAGTCAAATTGGTTTCGGCACATGCCTGATAATTCTTGGAGGATGCCAGAATCATTCTGGAAGCTTTTTGGAATTTTCTGAGATAAAAACCGGAAATGTTCCGGAGCTGCCGGAGCCACTTCAGATGCGTTTCGCAGATGAAAATCACTAAAACCGGAATTGTTTCGGAAAGCGTTGAAAAACATTTTAGTGGGTACTGGAAATGTTCTTAGCCCACATAAATATTTTCAGTTCGATCAGACGCTGAAAAATGTCGTCGTGAATAGTGAAAATCAGCTTTATGGTTACTTTATGGAAAGCCACCTTTTGGGGCTTTGCTCCAAAAGATCTTGGGGATGACATGGATGGATAGGACCCATTTTTTGGGCCCCTCATGGGGGTGTGGCCGGCCACATGGGGTATCCCCCCTTGGGGACCCTTTTGTTCATTGGTTTCACTTCTAGGTCCTTGTGGAAGGACTTCATTCATGTGCATTTTGGGTTTTTGTGTGAAACTACCCTACCCCTTGGGATTTCCTATAAATAGAGGTGGAGGGGCAGCCCTCCACACTCATCCCTTGCTCTCATACACATGCCATGCATTATCTGGCTTCTTCTCTCCCTCCCACGAAAAGAGTTTCGTAGAGCCGTAAGGCTGTCTGGGTTCCGGCAGGAACTAGTTCTGGACGGCGAAGCCCTGCCGGATAGCTGACACCGTATGTGTGCAACCCCGTAGAGAGATTGTAGTTTCGATCTTTTGCCCGAGGGGCTGTTCGAGTGTCCTCCCGAAGGGCTGTCCGAGTCTCCGTCCGAGTTTCGAGGGTCCTCCCGAAGGGCTGTCCGCGACATTGTCCGGGGGACTGACCGACCGCCTCCCGAAGGGCTGTCCGGAGAGGGAGTACATCCTCGCGGTTGGGAGGTTGTAAATCCTAGCTGCGGGGATCTGCACCGACGATCTACACCGACTCTTCTTCCGCTGCGCTTCGAGTCGGTACGGATCAGATCAAACCTTGTATGCAGTCTCCATAGTGGTCCTGGGCGTGCTCGCTATACCGAAAATTTTCGTTTTCTGTCGCGTTCCCCTACACTGTGGTCTTCAAGCTTGTAGTAGTTTGCCCCAAGAATTGAGCCTTGTAAGCCGATGTCATGGAATAGCATCCAAACGACTTCAATTTCCAAACAATGGAGTCCAACCTATCTTTGGCGAGTTGCATGCGGGAGGTATAGGACAAAAGCTGAAAGAATTCCTGCAGGAAGAGCCCCTTTGACCCTACTTTTTTCCCTGTTGGAGATGTCGAAATTTGAGGGGGCAATTTGCCTTGGCCACATCCCATTAACCCAAGGTGAGTTCCAGAAATCGCCTTGGCCCTGTTGCCAACTTTGATAGTAGTGAGCGCGTGGAAAAGATCCTTGTCCGAGTCATCGCATTGGTTGCCGGAATCCACCCAAGTTCTCTTCGGTGTAACCCGACCGAGGAAAAGCCACCGAAGGCGCAAAGCACGCGTGAACTTGCACAAGTGTAGAATCCCAAGCCCCCCAAGGGTAGTAGGCCGGCACAACACCTTGTTGGGTAACGTAGCAATAATTCAAAATTTTCCTACGTGTCACCAAGATCAATCTAGGAGATTCTAGCAACGAGAGAGAGGGAGTGCATCTTCATACCCTTGAAGATCGCTAAGCGGAAGCGTTATAAGAACGCGGTTGATGGAGTCGTACTCGCAGCGATTCAAATCGCGGAAGATCCGATCTAGCGCCGAACGGACGGCGCCTCCGCGTTCAACACACGTACAGCCCAGGGACGTCTCCTCCTTCTTGATCCAGCAAGGGGAGAGGAGAAGTTGAGGGAGAACTCCAGCAGCACGACGACATGGTGGCAATGGAGCTCGTGGTTCTCCGGCAGAGCTTCGCTAAGCACTACGGAGGAGGAGGAGGTGTATGAGGAGGGAGGGCTGCGCCAGGGAAGAGGTGCGGCTGCCCTCCCACCCCTCCACTATATATAGGGGCAAGGGGAGAGGGGGAGGCGCCCTAGGGTTTCCCCTAGGGGGCGGCGGCCAAGCAGATTGGATCTCCCTAGGGAAAATCCTAGGGAGACTTGTCCCCCAAGCCAAGCAGGTGGAGGCTTGCCTCCCAAGCCAGGTGGAGGCGCCCCACCTCCCCAAATAACGTGGGAAAGGGTGTGGGGGGCGCACCACCCCTTAGTGGGCTGGTTTGCCCCTTCCCCTTTGGCCCATGAGGCCCTCCAACACTTGTCGGGGCTCCCGAAACACCTTTCGGTCATGCTGGCCATAGCCTGGTACCCCCGGAACACTTCCGAACTCTAATACCCTTCGTCCAATATATCGATCTTCACCGCCGGACCATTCCGGAACTCCTCGTGATGTCCGAGATCTCATCTGGGACTCCGAACAACCTTCGGTAACCACATACTATTTCCCATAACAACTCTAGCGTCACCGAACCTTAAGTGTGTAGACCCTACGGGTTCGGGAACCATGCAGACATGACCGAGACGCCTCTCCGGCCAATAACCAATAGCAGGATCTGGATACCCATATTGGCTCCCACATGTTCCACGATGATCTCATCGGATGAACCACGATGTCGGGGATTCAATCAATCCCGTATACAATTCCCTTTGTCTATCGGTATGTTACTTGCCCGGGATTCGATCGTCGGTATCCCAATACCTCGTTCAATCTCGTTACCGGCAAGTCTCTTTACTCGTTCCGTAACGCATGGTCCCGTGGCTAAGTCCTTAGTCACATTGAGCTCATTATGATGATGCATTACCGAGTGGGCCTAGAGATACCTCTCCGTCATACGGAGTGACAAATCCCAGTCTCGATTCGTGCCAACCCAACAGACACTTTCGGAGATACCTGTAGTGCACCTTTATAGCCACCCAGTTACGTTGTGACGTTTGGTATACCCAAAGCATTCCTACGGTATCCGGGAGTTGCACAATCTCATGGTCTAAGGAAACGATACTTGACATTAGAAAAGCTCTTAGCAAACGAACTACACGATCTTGTGCTATGCTTAGGATTGGGTCTTGTCCATCACATCATTCTCCTAATGATGTGATCTCGTTATCAATGACATCCAATGTCCATGGTCAGGAAACCATAACCATCTATTGATCAACGAGCTAGTCAACTAGAGGCTTACTAGGGACATGTTGTGGTCTATGTATTCACACATGTATTACGGTTTCCAGTTAATACAATTATAGCATGAACAATAGACAATTATCATGAACAAGGAAATACAATAATAACCATTTTATTATTGCCTCTAGGGCATATTTCCAACAGTCTCCCACTTGCACTAGAGTCAATAATCTAGTTCACATCACCATGTGATTAACACTCAAAGTTCACATCGCCATGCGACTAATACCCAAGAGTTTACTAGAGTCAATAATCTAGTTCACATCACCATGTGATTAACACTCAATGAGTTCTAGGGTTTGATCATGTTATGCTTACGAGAGAGGTTTTAGTCAACGGGTCTGCAACATTCAGATCCGTGTGTGCTTTACAAATTTCTATGTCATCTTGTAGATGCAGCTACCACACGCTGCTTGGAGCTATTCCAAATAACTGCTCTACTATACGAATCCGGTTTACTACTCAGAGTCATCCGAATTAGTGTCAAAGTTTGCATCGACGTAACCCTTTACGACGAACTCCTTTTCCACCTCCATAATCGAGAAAATTCCTTAGTCCACTAGATACTAAGGATAAGTTCGACCGCTGTCATGTGATCCATTCCTGGATCACTCTTGTACCCCTTGACTAATTCATGGCAAGGCACACTTCAGGCGCGGTACACAACATAGCATACTGTAGAGCCTACGTCTAAAGCATAGGGGACGACCTTCGTCCTTTCTCTCTCTTCTGCCATGGTCAGGCCTTGAGTCTTACTCAATAATCACACCTTGTAACACAGCCAAGAACTCCTTCTTTGCTGATCTATTTTGAACTCCTTCAAAATCTTGTCACGGTATGTATTCATTTGAAAGTACTGTTAAGCTTTTTTGATCTATCCTTATAGATCTTGATGCTCAATGTTCAAGTAGCTTAATCCAGGTTTTGCATTGAAAAACACTTTTCAAATAACCCTGTATGTTTTCCAGAAATTCTACATCATTTCTGATCAACAATATGTCAACAACATATACTCATCAGAAATTCTATAGTGCTCCCACTCAATTCTTTGGAAATACAAGTTTCTCATAAACTTTGTATAAACCCAAAATCTTTGATCATCTCATCAAAGCGTACATTCCAACTCCGAGATGCTTACTCCAATCCTTAGAAGGATTGCTAGAGCTTTGCATACTTGTTAGCATCTTTCAGGATTGACAAAACCTTCTGGTTGTATCACATACAACCTTTCCTCAAGAAAATCGTCGAGGAAACAACGTTTTGACATCCTATCTGCAAGATTTCATAAATAATGCAGTAACTGCTAATATAATTCTAACAGACTCTTAGCATCGCTACGAGTGAGAAAGTCTCATCGCAGTCAACTCCTTGAACTTGCCGGAAAACATCTTAACGACAAGTCGAGCTTTCTTAATGGTGACACTTACCATCATTGCCTGTCTTCCTTTTAAAATCCATCTGCACCTAACAGCCTTACGACCATCAAGTAGTTCTTCCAAAGTCTACACTTTGTTTTTATACATGGATCCTCTCTCGAATTTTATGGCCTCGAGCCATTTGTCGGAATCCGGGCCCACCATCGCTTCTCCATAGCTCGTAGGTTCATTGTTGTCCAGCAACATGACTTCCAAGACATGATTATGTACCACTCTTAAGTAGTATGCATCCTTGTCGACCTATGAGGTTTGGTAGTGACTTGGTCCGAAGTTTCATGATCACTATCATAAGCTTCCACTTCAATTGGTGTAGGTGCCACAGGAACAACTTCCTGTGCCCTGCTACACACTAGTTGAAGTCATGGTTCCATAACCTCATCAAGTCTCCACCATCCTCCCACTCAATTCTTTCGAGAGAAACTTTTCCTCGAGAAAGGACCCGTTTCTAGAAACAATCGCTTTTGCTTCCAGATCTGAAATAGGAGGTATACCCAACTGTTTTGGGTATTCTATGAAGATGCATTTATCCGCTTTGGGTTCGAGCTTATCATCCTGAAACTTTTTCACATAAGCGTCGCAGCCCCAAACTTTTAAGAAACGACAGCTTAGGTTTCTCTAAACCATAGTTCATACGGTGTCGTCTCAATGGAATTGCGTGGTGCCCTATTTAAAGTGAATGCGGTTGTCTCTAATGCCTAACCCATAAACGATAGTGTAATTCGATAAGAGACATCATGGTATGCACCATATCCAATAGGGTGCAGTTATGATGTTCGGACACACCATCACACTATGGTGTTCCAGGCGGTATTAGTCGTGAAACAATTTCCATAATTTCTTAATTCTGTGCCAAACTCGTAACTCAGATATTCATCTCTATGATCATATCACAGACATTTTATCCTCTTGTCACGACGATCTTCAACTTCACTCTGAAATTACTTGAACCTTTCAATAATTTAGACTTGTGTTTCATCAAGTAAATATACTCAACATCTACTCAAATCATCTATGAAGCAAGAACATAACGATATCCACTGCATGCCTCAGCACTCATTGGACTGCACACATCAAAATGTATTACTTCCAACAAGTTGCTTTCTTGTTCCATCTTACTGAAAACGAGGCCTTTCAGTCATCTTGCCCATGTGGTATGATTTGCATGTCTCAAGTGATTCAAAATCAAGTGAGTCCAAACGATCCATCTGTATGGACTTTCTTCATGCATATATACTAATAGACATGGTTCGCATGTCTCAATCTTTTCAAAAACGAGTGAGTCCAAAGATCCATCAACATGGAGCTTCTTCATGCGTTTTATACCAATATGACTCAAGTGGCAGTGCCACAAGTATGTGGTACTATCATTACTATCTTATATCTTTTGGCATGAACATGTGTATCACTACGATCGAGATTCAATAAACCATTCATTTTAGGTGCAAGACCATTGACGGTATTATTCAAATAGACAGAGTAACCATTATTCTCCTTAAATGAATAACCGTATTGCGATAAACATAATCCAATCATGTCTATGCTCAACGCAAACACCAAATAACAATTATTTAGGTTTAACACCAATTTCGATGGTAGAGGGAGCATGCGATGCTTGATCACATCAACCTTGGAAACACTTCCAACACATATCGTCATCTCACCTTTAGCTAGTCTCCGTTTATTCCGTAGCCTTTTATTTCGAGTTACCAACACTTAGCAACCGAACCGGTATCTAATACCCTGGTGCTACTAGGAGTACTAGTAAAGTACACATTAATATAATGTATATCCAATATACTTCTGTCGACCTTGCCTACCTTCTCATCTACCAAGTATCTAGGGTAGTTCTGCTTCAGTGACCGTTCCCCTCATTACAGAAGCACTTAGTCTCGGGTTTGGGTTCAACCTTGGGTTTCTTCACTAGAGCAGCAACTGATTTGCCGTTTCATGAAGTATCCCTTCTTTCCCTTGCCCTTCTTGAAACTAGTGGTTTTACTAACCATCAACAATTGATGCTCCTACTTGATTTCTACTTTTGTGGTGTCAAACATCGCGAATAGTTCAAGGATCATCATATCTATCCCTGATTTGTTATAGTTCATCACGAAGCTCGAGTAGCTTGGTGGCAGTGACTTTGGAGAACCATCACTATCTCATCTGGAAGATTAACTCCCACTCGATTCAAGCGATTGTAGTACTCAGACAATCTGAGCACATGCTCAACGGTTGAGCTTTTCTCCCTTAGTTTGCAGGCTTAAGAAACTTGTCAGAGGTCTCATACCTCTTGACGTGGGCACGAGCCTAAAATCCCAATTTCAGCTCTTGGAACATCTCATATGTTCCGCGACGTTTCAAAATGTCTTCGGTGCCTCAATTCTAAACCGTTCAACATTACGCACTGAACTATCACGTAGTCATCAAAACGTGTATGTCAGATGTTCGCAACATCCACAAACGACGCTCGAGGTTCAGCACACCGAGCGGTGCATTAAGGACATAAGCCTTCTGTGCAGCAATGAGGACAATCCTCAGTTTACGGACCCAGTCCGCATAATTGCTATTATCAACTTTCAACTAAATTTTCTCTAGGAACATATCTTAAACAGTAGAACTAAAGCGTAAGCTACGACATAATTTGCAAAGACCTTTTGACTATGTTCATGATAATTAAGTTCATCTAATTATTTAATGAACTCCCACTTAGATAGACATCCCTCTAGTCGTCTAAGTGATACATGATCCGAATCGACTAGACCATGTCCGATCATCACGTGAGACGGACTAGTCATCAACGGTGAACATCTCCATGTTGATTGTATCTGCTATACGACTCATGTTCGACCTTTCGGTCTCTTGTGTTCCGAGGCCATGTCTGTACATGCTAGGCTCGTCAAGTCAACCTAAGTGTTTCGCATGTGTAAATCTGGCTTACACCCGTTGTATGCGAACATTAGAATCTATCACACCCGATCATCACGTGGTGCTTCAAAACAACGAACCTTCGCAACGGTGCACAGTTAGGGGGAACACATCTCTTGAAATTTTAGTGAGGGATCATCTTGTTTATGCTACCGTCGTTCTAAGGAAATAAGATGTAAACATGATAAACATCACATGCAAATCATGAAGTGACATGATATGACCAATATCATCTTGCGCCTTTTGATCTCCATCTTCGAGGCGCGGCATGATCACCTTCGTCACCGGCATGACACCATGATCTCCCTCATCATGATCTCCATCATCGTGTCTTCATGAAGTTGTCTCGCCAACTATTACTTCTACTACTATGGCTAACGGTTAGCAATAAAGTAAAGTAATTACATGGCGTTTTCATTGACACGCAGGTCATACAATAAATTAAGACAACTCCTATGGCTCCTGCCTGTTGTCATACTCACCGACATGCAAGTCGTGATTCCTATTACAAGAACATGATCAATATCATACATCACATCCTTTTGGCCATATCACATCACATAACATACCCTGCAAAAACAAGTTAGACGTCCTCTAATTGTTGTTGCATGTTTTACGTGGCTGCTATGGGTTTCTAGCAAGAACGTTTCTTACCTACGCAAAAGCCACAATGGTGATATGCCAATTTCTATTTACCCTTCATAAGGACCCTTTTCATCGAATCCGATCCAACTAAAGTGGGAGAGACAGACACCCGCTAGCCACCTTATGCATCAAGTGCATGTCAGTCGGTGGAACCTGTCTCACGTAAGAGTACGTGTAAGGTCGGTCCGGGCCGCTTCATCCCACAATGCCGCCGAATCAAGATAAGACTAGTAACGGTAAGCAAATTGAACAAATCATCGCCCACAACTACTTTGTGTTCTACTCGTGCATAGAATCTACGCATAGACCTAGCTCATGATGCCACTGTTGGGTAACGTAGCAATAATTCAAAATTTTCCTACGTGTCACCAAGATCAATCTAGGAGATGCTAGCAACGAGAGAGAGGGAGTGCATCTTCATACCCTTGAAGATCGCTAAGCGGAAGCGTTACAAGAACGCGGTTGATGGAGTCGTACTCGCGGCGATTCAAATCGCGGAAGATCCGATCTAGCGCCGAACGGACGGCGCCTCCGCGTTCAACACACGTACAGCCCGGGGACGTCTCCTCCTTCTTGATCCAGCAAGGGGAGAGGAGAAGTTGAGGGAGAACTCCAGCAGCACGACGGCATGGTGGCAATGGAGCTCGTGGTTCTCCGGCAGAGCTTCGCTAAGCACTACGGAGGAGGAGAAGGAGGTGTATGAGGAGGGATGGCTGCGCCAGGGAAGAGGTGCGGCTGCCCTCCCACCCCTCCACTATATATAGGGGCAAGGGGAGAGGGGGAGGCACCCTAGGGTTTCCCCTAGGGGCGGCGGCCAAGCAGATTGGATCTCCCTAGGGAAAATCCTAGGGAGACTTGCCCCCCAAGCCAAGCAGGTGGAGGCTTGCCTCCCAAGCCAGGTGGAGGCGCCCCACCTCCCCAAGTAACGTGGGAAAGGGTGTGGGGGGCGCACCACCACTTAGTGGGCTGGTTTGCCCCTTCCCCTTTGGCCCATGAGGCCCTCCAACACTTGACGGGGCTCCCGAAACACCTTTCGGTCATGCTGGCCATAGCCTGGTACCCCCGGAACACTTCCGGACTCCAATACCCTTTGTCCAATATATCGATCTTCACCGCCGGACCATTCCGGAACTCCTCGTGATGTCCGGGATCTCATCCGGGACTCCGAACAACCTTCGGTAACCACATACTATTTCCCATAACAACTCTAGCGTCACCGAACCTTAAGTGTGTAGACCCTACGGGTTCGGGAACCATGCAGACATGACCGAGACACCTCTCCGGCCAATAACCAATAGCAGGATCTGGATACCCATATTGGCTCCCACATGTTCCACGATGATCTCATCGGATGAACCACGATGTCGGGGATACAATCAATCCCGTATACAATTCCCTTTGTCTATCGGTATGTTACTTGCCCGAGATTCGATCGTCGGTATCCCAATACCTCGTTCAATCTCGTTACCGGGAAGTCTCTTTACTCGTTCCGTAACGCATGATCCCGTGGCTAAGTCCTTAGTCACATTGAGCTCATTATGATGATGCATTACCGAGTGGGCCCAGAGATACCTCTCCGTCATACGGAGTGACAAATCCCAGTCTCGATTCGTGCCAACCCAACAGACACTTTCGGAGATACCTGTAGTGCACCTTTATAGCCACCCAGTTACGTTGTGACGTTTGGTATACCCAAAGCATTCCTACGGTATCCGGGAGTTGCACAATCTCATGGTCTAAGGAAACGATACTTGACATTAGAAAAGCTCTTAGCAAACGAACTACGATCTTGTGCTATGCTTAGGATTGGGTCTTGTCCATCACATCATTCTCCTAATGATGTGATCTCGTTATCAATGACATCCAATGTCCATGGTCAGGAAACCATAACCATCTATTGATCAACGAGCTAGTCAACTAGAGGCTTACTAGGGACATGTTGTGGTCTATGTATTCACACATGTATTATGGTTTCCAGTTAATACAATTATAGCATGAACAATAGTCAATTATCATGAACAAGGAAATACAATAATAACCATTTTATTATTGCCTCTAGGGCATATTTCCAACACACCTCTCATTTTATTTTGCATTTTCCACCAGACACCTTGTCTGTACGCGCCCAAAGGAAGGTTCTCATGAGTTTTATCAATGAATTGCAACACCTCAATCGGAATGTCAAGCGGGGTGATATCATAGATCACCACAGCGGTGAGAGCACCGCTTTAACCAAATTTGCGCGAGCAATGGTGGTGAAGTATCTCCCTTGTCACAGGGGGAGTTTAGCCGCCACCTTATCTTCCTAGTGCTGAAAGTGCAGCCTCTTGAGGTGCTTAACTGACAAAGACATGATTTGGTTGCCAGGAGGTTTTTGCAAGACATCGTCAAGGTCGATTCCCCCACACCTAATAGGCACAAAAAGGGACTTGTGGAAAATTGTCCTTAGCCCAGTGACCTCCCCAATTTTTTTAGGATAGCATCAAGAGCGCGGATGTCCTCCTTGATAGGGGCCATGAAAATGGCGGCGGCGGCAGCGTAGAGGGATGAGTGGAAGTGCTCCCCTCGCCCCCAAGCGGTACAACTCCCCACGCTCAACGGCCAGCTGTAAGAGATGTGGGAGGAGGTCGATCGTGATGACGAAGAGAAGCTGAGAGAGCGGGTGTCCTTGCCTAAGCCCGCAGCCGTGCCGAATTGGACTGCCAGGGACACCATTGAGGAGGATACGCGATGATGAAGTTGAAAGGAGCGCAATAGTCCAGTTATGGAAGAGGGAGGGAACCCATGCTGTTGTAGGAGGTCTAAGATATAGTCCCATCACACCGAGTGGAAGGCCTTCATTATGTCGATCTTGAGGAGGATAGAGGTTTGTTTTACAGTGTAGCCAACGCGCATAGTTGCAAACAAACATGAAATTATCAGGTATGCTCTTGGTTTTGATGAAAGCGCTTTGTGCATTTGAGACGAGGGTGTACATGTGAGGGCCAAGCCTCGTGGCCGACATCTTGGCGATAATAACCTTTGCGACGGCGTGGATAAGAGTGATAGGTTGAAAGTCGAGAATCTCCTCCGCACCATCCTTTTTGGGGAGGAGTACAATGATTGCCGAGTTCAGCCACTAGAAGTGCTCGACGTGTAGGTCGAAGAATTGGTTAATGACCGCCATAACACCTTCCTTGATGGTGCCCAACAACTTTTGAAGAATTCCATCGTAAAGCCATCTAGCTCAGGGGCCTTTCGTGAAGGAAGTTGATCAATGGCCGCCTTCACCTCCTCCTCGGTGAAGCTATCATCACTACGAGCAAGGTCGTTAACTGGCAAGTTCAGGGTTTGCTAACAGAAGTTGAGGTTCTGGCTTGGAGGCTTGCCCATAGTGGAGGGGAAGTGTTGGCGAACAATGTTTTTGGTCAACTTTTGACAAACTATGAAAGTGTCCATAAGAAATTGAAAACATTATCTAAAATGAATACCATGATGATCATTGTGGGAAAGTTTAAACTCTTGGCCAAAAAATTGAAAAATATAAGGAAAATACATAAGCTAGTGTGATTCAAGAAATATTGCAGACCTCCTTGTTGCAGTCCAATTATCTGACTTGAAGAAGTGGCATATAATTTCCGGTGAACTTTCATTGTCAATTGGTATCACAAGAGAACTACAAAATTATCTTGCGATCTGACAAGGATGAAACCAAAGATCTAATTTACGAAAATTTCAGTAGGAGTTTGAGCATTTTATGGATGATGGGACCTCCTATTTCGAATATTACCCTCACCAGAAAATAGTTGTTTTTGTAGAGATAAATTGTGCTATAATCCTATACAAGTGATTCACAAGTCTATGTCTTTTTTATGCAACATTGGAGGACCCTGATACAGCCAAAATGGTTTGGAAATAATGAACAGAGCAAGTGATCAGGGACCGTCTATGGTGCTTGGTTCAGAGGAGGAAAACAGGCAGTAGCTCGGAGATTTTTGTGTTAAGATTTCTATATAGAGTTTGGTGCCATAAAGACGAGTATTTGTTCAGCTTGTTTTCTCTTTGTTAGTAGCTCTGCATGAAGATAATCACCTTCCTTGTTCTGTATTTGTTGCTCTGCATGAAGATAACATCTCGCTTCTTTTCGCTAGAATGTGCCTTGTACTGAAATACTAGGTCCTAATTTGTTCAATGGAAAGATGCCCTGTTTTCCCACTTTTTATCTGAGTGAAGTCACTCCTCATCTTATTCGTTACCACCATCTGGATCATCACTCTGTCACGTCTTTGGCCTCGTTATGGCACCAGTAGGTAGAGGGAGGCCCGGTATATGATAGGAGTGTAGTTTGGGTAGATTTGATAGGGTTTCTTCCGTGTGTCCAAAGTAGTGACATTGGCACCAATGTTGAATATGGTGTTGGATCCAAGAAAAGATGTCTACGACAATGACACATCCGTGTCTAGCTGGGCCAGAAGTAGTCGATGGCATAGAAAGCAATGCTAGAGTGGTGGCGGCATTATAAATAAGATGATATTTCAAGTTGCTATAATTTTCAGTTTGTATGACCCCATGCCTTCCAATATATCATTAACACTTTGTAGATATAAATAAAATATTGTCACATGTTTATCTCCACCAAAAAAGGGGGTGTTCCTTGTAATATCGCATGGACTGTCCTCACATAATACAAGCTATTTTATCCCTTCAACTTTTTCTAGCCCGCTTAATTAAAGTGGATGGTTGTGTTATAGTGACACATGTACTGAAAATCCTTTCATCCAAAAGTCCGAATCGATGGATAAAGGTGAGGAATATATATATATCAACATGCCGCCACATGTCTAGGCTGCTCTTAATAGTATGCTAGCCCTGTCATGGATTTGAGGCATTTCGGACTTAATACCACTAGTCATCAACTTGTGCATCTGCACACATGCTAATAATTTTAATTAAGCAATACTAGTTTGAATTTCGAACAAAAATAGATACATTTATTATACAATTCAAAATATACATTGGAAAATCAAATAACACGTGTCTTATTGTATTTTGAAACTAGAGCACCTCTTTTGAGATTTATGATTACAAACAATATTCACCTATTGAATTAGTACTTCTCCTTAACCATAATTTGCATTGAAGAAATAAATATTTCCCCATAAACTGCAATAATGATATACGATTTACAAACTTGTCCCCTGATGAAAGAATCATACAAACAAGCAGGTTTACAATACATTCTAATTTTGGTTGGTAATTTATAATTAGTGATGATGTGTTAACTGAAGTAGTATGCATATTAAATTTGAAACTTAATTGCTAGCATGTGCAATATTTCTTGACATGTTGTTGATTACTTGAGCACTCTATCGAAGAAGTCATCGGCAACATTAATCCGTTCAAGAATACTTGCTTTTAAACACTGACCATTTACCTTTTACAACAGATACCCATTTGATCATAGTTGTCGGCTTTTGAGTCACTGGTAGTTGTTCCATTTTAGTGTCAAGAATATTTTGTTCTCGACCCAGTTAGGAGATTTATCTCACAAAATTCTAGTGTCGGTATAGTAAAAGGAATAATCTCCACTAATAAAGGAGGATATAAACCAAAGCAAGTAGACACATGATAAAGTAAAAAAAATTATCTTATCGCAGCTGACTTCATTTGCTGACTTGGTACCACTTTGAAGGCCACAAGGCAGTCAGCCTTTACAAAGAAAATTTCTTGCTCACATGCATTTACCCTGTAAATGCATCCAATGTCTGGAAACCTATTCCCATAAGTAAGCTCTTTAGGAAAAAGAAATTAATAAAATATATCTAACATATTACTAATAAACCTATTCCATCAGGAATAGTACAATACTTTCAAAAGGGAATATGGACATCAGAAAGCGTAGAAGAAAGCGAATGATTAAAGAGTAAAACGACTACGCTATATATCTTATGTCCACTTCGCTACGCAGTGTCAACATATGGCACCATTGGATGACTTGTTTTATTAACCTATTATGAGGAACATAACAATTAAACATCTCTTTTACGAGAAAGTGGTGATAGTAAATCATCCTTACATATTTTGAATGGAATATTTAACCATATGTTGGCCTACATAATTTACAGAATATGAATGACAATGATCCTATAGGAATATGTTATTACAAAATACGTTTGCCTAGATAAGCCATCAGAATAGCAATATTATAAATGGCTAATAAGATATGGATACTAAAAATATGTGCTATGATATAACCCAGCCCCATCCCATCGCAAAAGAAGTAGAGAAAGGAAAGTGCAGGAATGTTTTTTTCTTGAACATCATTCTCTTTGGTCAGTGAAGTTGATGAATTTCTTTTTGGCTCAGGCCTAGTTTTTTTATTCTTGCTGGATGAAGCATTATCATTGGTGGCTACGATAATATGAAGCGTTAATTACTAATCATGACAGCAAATGTTTTACTATTTGCAGTATGCATAGCAGCATTAGCAAATATAGTATATATTGAACTCAAATAAACACACACTTTTAATGTTCACAACACGGACACAACATTGTCATTGTATTATGGTAATATATCGATTTTATAAAGTTAACATTTTGATATTGCGCATGTGCTATTCGCAGGCACTTTTTGAAGGCAGTATATCAAATTAGTAAATGATGGAGCCACATAATGGGAATGTCTAATGAAGATCACCTTATGTAAAGTATGTGTACCACAAAATTAGTATAGCTGTGAAATCAAATTTGGCCGTATGTATTTCTTTTCACGCCATTATTATTTTTTTCTTTTGAAACTGCACATCATTAATTAGTTGAGTAATGGCAAAAATATTTACCCACAACCATTTCGAAAAGGTAATCAAATTCTGCTAGCGAGAAGGGATAGAGTAATGATATATTGATGCTCTACAGTTACAGAACTACACACTGTAAGTATGAGTGCACAAAAAATTAGTAATATCAGTGTCATATAATTCATATGTCGTTTGAATGGTGGCAAAAGACAACGGCCATGATTGAGATGAGGTCTAGCATTAAGTAGCCTTTCCCCGCGCGGCGGCACGCCGCACCTGTTGATACGGTCTAGTTATATATCGATAGTGTTTATTTTTTGAAAAGTGCATTTTTAGTTTAAGATAGAAAATTATTGCACGGAAAATTATGGATATGAAAGATAATATAGAACAAAAGAAATTTATTGCCATCATGCGTGATGCACCTTACGAAACAGGAGAAAACATGCTGATACATATCTAGTAAGGATCATTTATTTTGGCCAAAGGTGGCATGACTCAACTACATTAAGAGTCCATGCATATACCCACGTTGTCTTGAAGACTATACCTTGCCACTACATGTGTGCCACAGAGAGCTTTCTGACCAAAAAAAGCTAAGAACCTGTTTGCTACGTCCATTTTTTATGCATGCAGCCCATGGACGTAGTCATATCGCATTGAAATATGCACACCTGGATGCTACTATGCGCACGAGAGAGTGTTTTTCTAGCCAAGAGGTAAATGAGTGTTGTACGATTTGCTACATCCATTTTGCATGCATTCTGCACATGCACATAGTCATGTCATATGCATTTGTACTTTTTTAGAAAGGATATCGAGTTTTTGAGAAAGGATGGCGATCGGAGGTTACGTAGGGTGGGAGAAACATGTAAAAATAAACGTTGTTCATGCCATTCAAGAGTGAAGATCAGACACTGTAGTTGAGGCACAATAGTACAGAGATATTTACAAAGGAAATTTGATCCGTGCCATTGAAGGAAAATAAGCGTACACTGGTTTTGACGAGGAAATAAATAAATACAATAAACATAGGATACCTAGCATCTATACGGCAAGCACACTATGAAATGGAACGGTAAACTTAGGACCTACATATACAATGATGAAAGGAAATTGATTGTAAAGGTGGGCATGGATATGCATTACAACAATCATCAAGAATAGTAAACTGGCAACAAAAGTCCAAATGCAAATCTTGCAAAAACTGATGTATTGCAATTGGCAAGAGAAATTTTTGTACATTTTATGACAGATGCTTGTAAGGTACCATGCATAATTGCATATACATATAAGAATCACTGTAACGAATAGATATAGATCCACCTCAATACTATCCAAGTTTCCGCACGAATTGCTGCATTGATCCTCACTTTATCCCAACAATCCATGTTTTTAATGGTCATAGCAGACGTTTCGGCGGTGTCCTGTGCCGTGTGCTGGAGCTGTAGATCGAGGCCACCGTCAACCATAGGGCAGGATGCTACAGGTGGCCGGGCGGCTGCGAGGGAGGGCAAGACGACTCGGCTCCATGAAACCCATCGATGCGGACGACAGTAGAGGGGTTGCACTTGTTACAACCTCCACAACGTCAACCAACGAAGTAGAGTCTAGCCCGTCAGCAGGGACGCAGGTGCAGGTGTGTTCACATAGGCAAACTGACTGGATGTCCAACCCGCGATGCAGGAGCGGACGAAGCCAGTGAGCTCGGGCGGGAGCTGCCTGAGGTGGTCTAGGAGCGACATTCTGTTGAGCAGTTGGAAGGCAGCACGGCGATGGCCATGACGGCGGACACGTCGCTCCGTCCCCTCATCCCTCCTGCTATCGCTGCCAGAAGCCTGAAGCTAGAGCTCCCACGCACGCTACCTTTTACCCACGCGGTCTCCCCTCTGCATGTGTCAAGGCTTGACCACCATCGACCAGCACACAGCCGCAACCTTCGCGGACACTGTTTGACTCCTTGTATAGTCACAACGCTCACCCGATCTGCTCCTTCACCGTGCTGATCCCGCCGGTTACGTATGCTGCTGTGCAGGTGAATCGCTGCAACTGGACTAGTTGATAACAAAACGAAACACATATTTATAGGCGTTCAAAGGAGGAGAAAAAATGCACACAATATCAAACTACAACGTGGTGGCCGTCGAACAGGACAACACAAGGAGGCCTACTGATCAAGCGTGCACATCACGGCCTATCCGGAAAGGCCCACCGAAATCACGGGAAGAGACAAACGCGGTCAAACCGACATGCAAAAAACGAAGCGAAGACAAAGAGAATGTTTTGAACCCCGTACCAATTCGCTAGAGCCAAAAAGAATGTCTCATATCCCATGTGGATTGGCTGGGTACACCCTAGAACGTACCCGACCAGAT
Source organism: Triticum aestivum (assembly GCF_018294505.1). Classification (NCBI taxonomy): domain Eukaryota; kingdom Viridiplantae; phylum Streptophyta; class Magnoliopsida; order Poales; family Poaceae; genus Triticum; species Triticum aestivum. The sequence continues at coordinate 3,465,585 of NC_057802.1, read as the reverse complement.
TGCAGATGTTAAGCAAATTCGCACTAAACAGCTAGATCCACACCAGATCCTACCCCATCACATCCCAATTTAGCATGCATATCTTACATGGATAGGGCAATTGTTTCCACCTTACCAAGTGGTGAAATGTGGTGAGGAAATCTTCATTAGAAATAGCTAGTCATCAACCCGTGCATGTGCACAGGCTAGCACTTCTTATATTAAATATGACAAAGTGGGTAACAGATATAAATGTTGGACCATAATATGAATATGTCATTATTGAATGTTATTATTATATTGGTAGACAACATGGTCAGAAATTCAAAATTTGTTGCATGTATCATTTATTCATGACATATAGATCTCTAATAGGTATATGATAAAGTGCCCTGTTGTAGCAACAATGTTCCTTTCCTTTCCTTATAAAAACATACATCTTCGTTTTTGCCACAGAAGTACGGTAGAATTTGATATTAAAACCTATTTGTGGATTAGATTTTATATGTGTACAACATTTTATCAGTAATCCTCCATTGGAAACAATGGACATGTATGGTTTTCAATCAACATACATGATACTGTAGCAAAAACGCACAACGCTTCCAGCAAAACCAAACTTAGGTCCCAGCAAAAATGACATGAAACATTTGAGAGCTCTGCAGCCGATGAAGCAAAAAATTATATCTATTCCAGCAAAGAAATTCATCGGTTCCAGCAAAAACAAAAATTTGGTTCACCAAAAAAAGATGCATCAGCAAAAACGGCCACTCCCTCTTGCAACACCCCCGGTCACTGGTTGTAGCTCCGGCGTACATGGTTGCAACTCCCGGCGTTTGAACGACGTTGGATGCAGCCCTCCTCGCCACTGGATGCAGCTTCCTCCGGCGAGCTGTCAACCTTGCAGCACGTCCACCAAATGCTTCCCGCAAATGGGGACACCGGTTCCAGCAAAAACGAAAAGAGTTCATCAAATCGAATGGGGATGGTAGCAAAAAAGAAAGGGGTTGTAGCAAAAAAAGTGGGTGGATCCAGCAAAAAAAATAACCTGGTTCCAGCAACCCTGGGCTCCAGCACAAACTCATCGCCGCCGCGGCTGATTGCAGGTTAGTCATGGCGACTAGCGAAGCTCTGGCTGCGGTTGCCATGGAGAGGGCGCGCGTCCAGTTGCCGCGGACAAGGCGACGAGCAAGCCCCTGGCTGTGGGCGGCCATGGAGAGGGATGCATCCGGTGGGGGTGACCCGCACACGATTCAAAATGAGGCGCATCCAGTTGCTGGCGGCCATGGCGACGACCGCGCCCCCGGCTGTGGGTGGATGGGGAGGGAGATGCGAGTGGATATGGAAGCGAAAGGATAAGGTCGCGGGCGGTGCGCGGGCCCCAACAGCCACGCGTTTGATCCCCTGTGTGGAAGACGTGGCTAACAGGCGGTTCGATCGCTAATCATCGAACGACCCGCGCGTGACCGGCCGAAGCTTCGGCCGGTCCGCCGGCTACAACCGTTTCCCTTTTTCAATATGCATTAGAGATTTCTATTTTCTCATACCTTTAAGAGCCATACATTATTCCGATTTTAAGTTGTTGTCTTTCTTTGCGAGTTGTTGTCTTAACCAATCAATTCTTACCAAATTTCTTTTATGAGTAATAGCGTGGCTGGGAGCTGTGTGATAGATTATTCGGATTTAAGTTGTGCGTACCAAGAAAATCTTAAATAATTTCTGTTATAACTTTGTCTTTTGTTTTATACATTTTCTATTCCTACTACACACACATACATAATCATGTGTTTATATGAGATCTTTGTGGCGAATGATACATCCAGATTTTTTTGGTTACTGTAGTAATTAAGGTGTTTTAAAGATACTCCGCAAAAACAGATATATTAAAGATATTTTAACGGTATAATTTTCTATTATCATAAGGCCAAATTAAAGACATGCATAGATGTTTTTTGAAATTCAAATACATGCATAGACATATATATAGGATAGCAGGATTGAAGTGGAAAAGGAGGTAGCGGCCATGTAGGAGTCTACGCTGATTTTAATCGGCGGAATATTTTATTGATGGATGGAGTTTTCTACTGTTGATCAGCTGGGTCGTGTATATTTCTTTGCCTTTTTCGTTGGACTCATTATGGATGGAGGCTTTCTCTTTTTTCTTTGGCATGAGACTTTTCTTTTTATTTTGAGTAACCGGATGGATGCTTTATTTGTATTTTCTGTGGGATCGGACCATATGTGTTACGGGACGTATCAGATGCCTTTTTTGTGGGACCGGCCCATATGTGCTACCCAAGTGTTTCGTTTATTCTGAACGTAAATTCTATAGTAGAATCCAAGGGTGTAATTAATATTGATGATATAGATTATTAATAAGAAAACTTGAAAGGTGCGGGTAATCTGCCGTGTTGTGTGGATTTTTTTTTTTTTTCTGTTGGACGTTTTATGGACGGTGGCTTTTTATGTTTTATATGTGATGCAGTCCCTTTTTCTGAACCTACACGTGAGGCTGTCCTTTTAATTTTGAGGGAACAGATAGAGGCTTTAATTGTTTTGTATACCACTAACGTTTTTGACGTGTCAGATGTGTTTTTTTGTGGGACAGGGCCATCTACGTTACGTATATTTTCCATCTATCCTGAACGTAAATTCAACAATCTGACGGTGTAAATAATTTTGATGATGTGGATTAATGAGAGATCATGAAAGGTGCCTCCAATTAGTATAAGATTATAAGATGAGATCATACGATAAGATGGTTTGGAAATAGTGCTTTGGGTATAAGGAAACTTTGAGTGGAGGTACGCCTAGCAAGGCTGTAGCATATTATTGTTATATACTTCCACCGTCCGTAAATAAGTGTACATCTAGGTTTGTCCTAAGTCAAAGTTTTAAAACTTTGACCAACTTTATAGGGAAATGTAGCAGCATTTATGACACTAAATTAGTATCACTAGATTCATTTTGAAATGTATTTTCATAATGTATCAATTTGATGTCATATATGCTACTACTCTTTTCTATGAAGTTGGTCAAAATTTTAAATCTTTGACTTAGGACAAAAGCTAGATGTACACTTATTCGCGGATGGACGGAGTATTAGTCTCTGCATGCCATGGTTCCACTGTGTTGGAGCTGCCTCCGGCGACATACGCCGAACAGCCTCCGGCAACAAACGCTGAGCTGTGCCTTCGGCGACTCGAACACCGGATGGAAGAGACAAACTCGACACCAACCATTGCCGGCGAGATACGCCGTTGCCTTTTATTTCTCTGTATTCTGACTCTACAGAATACATACATACGCACACAGGCTAGCACTTGCACTCCTGGATTCTCTGGACTCTCGGCTTCACACACCCAGCACAGCAAAGAGGACACACTCTCACAGGGAGACACCCAGCAGTCCTCCAAGCCACCTGCCGGCCGGCCACACACTACAGTGCTTCACCCTCTTACATTGTGCTGGCTTCTCGCCCTTCTACGCACAGGCACAGCACGTCCTGGCCATCATAAGCAGCACGTCCCGGCTGCCCACTCGCCGGCCGCACCACTGGCCACAGCACGTCCTCGGCCATCTCTCCTGCACGTTGCCTGTGTTGGCTCAGTCACGACACCGAGTACTTTCCGACGACGATGATACGACCGACGACGAACGACGATCATGAACCAACGCTGGCTACTGAACCGCACCCCTTGCCGATGGAATCTCGACGAAGTACTGTTAGGCCGATCTGCACCGCACCACAAGAAGCTGACCTGATCGATCCACATCAATGCAAAGCTAGCCTCAACTTAGTCTTGCTGCTGCCGATCGATTCTCCGTTGAATCCACACGCACCTACACTACAGCCTCCGGCTGGAAACACAATGCACGCACACGAACACAAGGCTCTCTTTGATGGCCACAGGTACGTATCGTACCTGGTGTTATTGTATTGATTCAACTCACGGTTTACAGGGGCTGGATACACGTATATATATTAGCTGCTAGCCTGCCTAGTACTAGTCCTACTAGGTATCTAATCCCTACACTAGTCTAGTCGGAGACATACACATACATGTATCCGGACAGAACGTCGAGTTTAATCCCAACAATCACTATAGCCGAGTAGTTTCACCATCTCCTTCTTGCTCAGCTCAAGACGAGATTTCATTGAAGCAACAATGTGATTGCAACCTTTCATGCCACAACTTTCAAGTACTTTCCTTGCATATGCCTCCTGGCATAGTGTGATCCCGCCCGGCTTTTGATGTACCTCACTTCTGAGGTAATAACTCAAAAGACCTAGATCCACCGTCTTGAAAAGCTCCTTCATTTGTAGCTTGAATTTTACAATCACCTCTTCGTCTGCTCCAGTTATCAATAGGTCGTCGACGTAGATGCCAACTAGTAGACGATCCCTTCCTTCACCTCTCTTGTGCATCGCATGCTCTAGTGGGCTTTCTCAAATCCAAGATAAATCATCGTCTGATCAAGTTTGATGTTCCATGCCCGAGAGCCTTGTCGTAGCCCGTACAAGACTTTTGTGTAGTTTCAGTACCTTGTGCTCTTTTCCCTCTTTGATGAACCCCGGTGGCTGGTTCACATAAACCTCTCCTTCTAACTCTCTGTTCAAAAACGCGGATTTTACATTCATGTGATGTATCCTCTATGACTCTTGAGCTGCAAGAGCTATGAGTAATCTCACCGATTCCATCCTTACAACGGGAATGAACACTTCTTCGAAATCCACACCTTCCTCTTGAACGTATTCTTTGGCTACTAGCCTCGCTTTGTGCTTCACGGACCCATCGGCATCTTTCTTGATCATAAATTCCCACTTGAGATCCATGACTTTTTCATTGTTGGGAAGATCCACAAGCTCCCATGCATTATTGACGTGGATCGACCTCAACTCCTCTTCCATAGCCTCACGCCAATACTCCTTTGTATTTGCGCCCTTGAGTTCCGCCGTTTCCTCGGCGCTTGCTAGACACTGTCGCCCACTCCCTTTCATCTGTATGGATGTGGGATAGACCACCACGTGATCCACCAGCGCCTGGTCCACTAGGACATGGTGGCATACCACTAACGCATGTACCGAGTATGCTGCTGTTGCTTCCTGGTGCACACGAAGTAGCACTTGGATCACGCCCATCTTTGGTTTCTGGGCCATCTACACAGATGCCCGTGGCCTGTACTTTCGGCCTACTCAGCAAAGCATCAGACCGAGCGTTGGCGTTGCTTTTGCCTTCGAGCTCGGTTCCTTCTTCTGCTGTGTTGCCTGCTGCTTCTTCTGATGGTGCCCCGGCTGAATGTCCTCCAAGCGTCGTGGATGTGATCGTTGCAGTAGCACTTATGTCAGTAGCATCGACATAAGTTCTCGGATTACCATCCATGTCTGCAGCAAGACTGCTTCTCCATGGCCGACCACATGCGGCAATCGCTGCATCCGCTCCAGCGAAATTAGCACGTATGCCTATAACATCGACATAAGCTTCGGAATCACCCTCCATGTCCGTAGCGTCGACATGAGTTTCCGAACCATGATCTTGGCAGTGAACTTTTTCTTCACAGAGCACGGCAATTTCTTTAGCCGACGCTTGAAGAACTGGATTCACCTTGTCCACGAGTTCGCACATCAACATCATGTCACTTTCATCACCTTGTTGGGCCATGAGTGCCTTCTCCTTCGGGGGATTCTTACACTCTGACTTGAAGTGCCCGAGCAGATTACAGTTGTAGCAACGGATCTTCCTCTTGCCGAACCTTTTCTTCTTTGGCTTCTCTGACTGTTCGTCGGTGTCCTTTGCGGGACGGTACTTTCCGCCGCTACTGGACGCCTTGTCGAAATTGTTCTCCTTGGAAACCATTGCCTGCCACTGAGCGCGCGTAAGCATCAGGTACTCATCATGTTTCGCGCCGCCGTAACTCAACTTCATCCGCTCATCATGGGCCTTGAAGCGACCAACCAGATCATCCAAAGTGAGAGTCTTGAGATCAACGCATTTCTCGATCGCTGACACAATCGGCATGTAGCGCAGTGGAGCTGCACGTAGGAAACGCCTGACCACGGAGATGTCCTCCAACTTCTTCGAGACCGCGGATCCCGTTTACCATCGAGGCAACCCTCGCTGCGAAGGCCTTCATCGTCTCATCCTCTCCCATCCTGAGATTCTCGTAACTTTTTAGCAAAGTTTGCAAGTTCGCCTCGCGCACACGCGAGTGCCCTAGATGCAACGTATTGAGCGTGTCCCACGCCTCCTTCGCTGATGTCCTCGAGATAAGATGCTGCTGCACGTCCACCGGCATCACCGAGCAGATGGCTGTGATAGCCTGGCGATCCTTCCGATACAAGGCACCACCCTTCAGGTACTCCTCACCGCCGGGGTCGACGGCTTCCCAGAGCTCATTGGCCTCGAGCGCCCACTCCATCATGGTCGCCCACACCACGAAGTTCCCACGGTCGAATCGTGGATGCTCCGATCTCACCGGAGCAGCAACTCGTATCTAGAGCAAGGTTGATCTTCTAGTAACGGGAGATCATGTCGGACGATGAGAAGACCAAGCAGCTGGGAAGACTCGGCCAGCACACTAGCACCACTAATAACTCACATACGGAGTATATGCAGCGCCCCAACTGATGCACTACTCAGCTGCTCCAAACTAACCGCTGCATGCAAGCCTTACATACACATGCATGCACCCCGACTAACTAGCTAGCTAACAACCTGGAGACTAACTCCACTAACCAGTGCACACATGCATCTGGTAAGTCAAGATTAGTGCTAACACACAGTTCAGGACACAGTTCCGGTCCGCATGCGCTTCGCCTGCCGCAATCCAAGCAAGCTCCGTGGCCAGGTCCAGATTTGGTTCAACGGCGAAGGCTTCAACATCTCCATCGAGCCCGAGCTTCCCCCGGAGCAACTCGCGGCTCCAGCCCTCCCGTCCCCCAACCCCCCTCCCCCCAACTGTGGCCGGGACCCGGATGGGCCGGGGCGTGAAGGCGACAAGGATCTTGATGCTAGTATGGAGGATGACTCCATCGATACGGCGGCGTGGGAGAAGCTGGGCATCACCGACAAAGGCGGGGCGGCGGACCACGTGCAGAGGCCAATGATGGAGCAGCCCCTGGTGGGGGGGTCCGTGGAGCTGGAGCTCTCGATCCCAAACCAGTACGGCTCCAACCTGGGGTCCGTCACGTCTCCTCCGGCGAGGATGGAGGTTGGGGTGGTTTCGGACATGATGGTGGAGCCGCAGGACGATACCCGCACCCCGGGTGTGGTGTCGGCAGCCTCGTTGCCTCTCTCCTCGCGTTCCCCGTCCCAAGGCGGCCGCAGCAGCAACAAGCTTGGCGTGGTGAAGCAGCTCAAGAAGGTGGCGGTTCGCAAGGTCACCGTGGAGGCCGGGCGTGCAGCGGAGCTCTTAGGAGCGCCGGCGACGCCGCGCCAGGCGGTGATGGCTCTGGCGGTGCCTGTTCCCGGCCCGCCCGCTCAGGAGGCGACCAAGACGACGTCCATCCCGAAGGCCAAGCGCTCCAAGGCCATGGTGGAGGGGCAGGCGGCCCCTGTGCGGGTCAGCGCTCGGGCCAAGGGTGCCAAAGGGAATCTTCCGTCTCTCCAACGTGCCCAACTCCTCCAAGCTCAGAAGAACCTCGAAACCTCAGGTAATCCCTTGCCTCGTTTTACGATTCTAGACTCCTTTTCGGATGATCACTTGAGCGAGGTATTGGGAGAGAGTGGGGTTGAACCGATGGGTGAGGGAGGGATGCGCGAACTCATCTCACTGGTACACGCGAAGGAGATGGCGCAGGCGGCGCTGACAGCGGCGGCTGCTCAACACGCGGATCGTCTGGCACTTGAGGCTGAGCCCTCGACGTCGCTAGCGATCCGGCCCGAAGGGGAGACAGCAACAGTGGTTGCTGCTCCTCCCTCGCCTCGCTGCGGCAAGGTGAGGCGTGTGGCCAAGGCGATCACCTCAAGGGGGGTGCGCCTGCGCAATCGCGTCATCTAGATGCGTGCGCTTCTTTGGAACATCCGTGGCTTCGGTCACGCAGGGCGGCGCACCCAACTTAAAGAGTATATTAGGAAAGAAGCCATCGATATCGTCGGGCTCCAGGAAACGATTAGAGCAGAGCTTAGGCACCATGATATCCTAGCCATCGATCCCCTTGAGCGCTTTGTCTGGCACCATAAGCCGGCAACGGGCCATTCGGGTGGTATGTTACTCGGTTTCTGCAGCGCCACATTCGAGGTGCTGACCTGGGAGGTCGGCATCTTCTTCATTGCTGCCAACATCCGCGTGCGAGCGTCGCTTCGCGAGCTTGTGATCGTGCAAGTCTATGGTCCAGCAGATCACTCACGCTCGGCCGAGTTCTTGGGAGAACTTGAAGCCAAGGTGAGGGAGGTTTCGGCAGCCCAACTCCCGTTATTGGTGGGAGGTGATTTTAACCTGATTCGGTCAGGAGTAGACAAAAACGACGATAATATCAATTGGCCAAGGGTGGCGATGTTCAACAATGCTGTTGCATCTATGGCACTTAGGGAAGTGGCCAGAACTGGGGCAAGGTACACTTGGACTAACAAGCAACTAGCCCCGGTGCGATCCGTCTTGGATCGGGTTTTCATCTCTCCAGACTGGGAAGTGGTGTTTCCACTCTGCTCACTCCTTGCAGAAACCAGGATTGGTTCGGACCATGTGCCCCTTATCTTTTCCTCAGGGGAGGACAGGATTCGGCGCAGCCTGCGGTTCTTCTTCGAAACCGCGTGGTTTGAGGTCCCAGATTTCGACTCCATCTTTAGGGAGAGATGGTTGCGAAGCGTCCAACTCGCAGGCCAGCAACGTGGCCCTATGGAGTTTTGGATCGCTGTCGGGGGCCGCCTCCACGCAAGCCTAAAGGGTTGGGGCGCGAACCAGGGGCGTGCTGACAAGATCCTCAGGGAGAGGCTTCTTGCTGAAATAATCGTCCTTGATAACCAAGCGGACACTCGTCATTTCTCAAAGCAAGAATGGGCGCATCGATACGCCTTGGAAGGGCAAGTCGAAGCTCTGTTGCGGGCAGAGGAGGAATATTGGAGGCGCAGGGGTGGTCTCAAGTGGACGCTCAAAGGAGACGCGAACACTCAGTATTTCCACGCGTACGCGAACGGCAGACGTAGGAAATGCTGAATTCTTAGGTTGCAGTCGGAGCAGGGGCTTCTTCTACAACACTCGGAAATCACCCAACATATCTACGACTTCTACATAAGTCTGATGGGGACCGACGAGGCACAACAAGCGCGCCTCAGCACGGAGGTGTGGCTCCCGTACCAAAAGGTACTACACAGTGAGAATGAAGAGCTGGGGCTCGCGTTTCTCCCTAAGGAGATTGACGACGCTCTCCTAAGCATGAAAACTGACACGGCTCCGGGGCCGGATGGGTGGCCGGTGGCGATGTTTAAGCGTTTTTGGCCATTGCTCCGCGGGCCCATTTACGAGGTGTGTAATGGCTTCATGCGTGGCTTTGTGGATATTGCTAGGTTAAACTACGGCGTCCTATCGCTTATCCCAAAGTGCCAGGGGCGGACAACATACGCCAGTACAGACCTATCGCGCTGATTAACGTTCCGTTTAAAATCTGCGCCAAAAGCTGTGCCACTCGGCTCGCGCCGATCGCCCACCGCACCATTAGTCGTGCCCAGTCGGCGTTCATTAGGGGTAGGAACATTCTGGAGGGACCACTAGCGCTGCAAGAGACCCTTCACGAGCTTAAGCGCACACACGAACCAGCGATTCTACTTAAACTAGACTTTGAAAAGGCCTACGACAGAGTTAATTGGGACTTCCTCAGGCAGATCCTCACCAGCCGAGGATTCTCACCGGTATGGGTGCACCGAGTCTTGCAATTGGTCTCGGGGGGCCAAACTGCGGTCTCGGTGAATGGAGAAGTAGGGCACTTCTTCAGGAACAAGCGTGGCTTACGCCAAGGCGACCCCATGTCGCCGCTCTTGTTCAACTTCGTCGCTGATGCGTTGGCAGCGATGCTGCGGAAAGCAACGGAGGCAGGACACATTAAAGGGGTGTTGGGACACCTCATCCCAGGGGGGATTTCGCACCTGCAATACGCAGACGACACGCTACTGCTGTTCCAGCCCGACCTCCATAGTGTGGCTACGGTCAAAGCCTTACTGATTAGCTTCGAGCTTATGTCAGGGCTTAAGATCAACTTTCACAAGTGTGAAGTGATGCCCATGAGATTGGAGGCGGATGAAGGTAGACACATCGCGGACCTGCTCAATTGCAAACTTGGCAATATGCCGTTTACCTACCTAGGTCTCCCATTGGATGCCAAGCGCATCAAGATCGACGGGTGGGCGCCGCTCTGGACCAAGGTGGGAGAGCGGGTCAGTCCGTGGAGGGGGAAGTTCCTCTCCTCTGCAGCTAGGTTAGTGCTCACGAACGCGAGCCTCTCCTCGCTGCCGCAATTCGCAATGGGTTTGTTCCTCCTGGCGGAAGGGGTACACGCCAAGATGGACACACCGCGGTCCCGTTTCTTTTGGGAAGGCTCGGGACCAAAACGCAAGTACCACATGGTCAAGTGGGCTGCGGTGTGCCGCTCCAAGGATCTAGGAGGGCTTGGGATCACAAACACCAGAATCCAGAACGTTGCACTCTTGTGCAAATGGATCTGGAAACTCTCACAGGGAGCGACGGGTCTATGGGTTGATCTGCTGCGGGCCAAGTACTTCCCGAACGGGAATTTTTTCGAGGGCGTGGCGAGGGGATCTCCTTTCTGGAACGATGTTCAAGCGGTACGGCCAGCTTTCGCTCTGGGAGCCAAGTTCTCCATTGGTAATGGTCGCTCGGCTCGCTTCTGGCTTGATCACTGGGTGGGAGCCCATCCCCTCTGGGTCGACTTCCAGAGCCTATTTACCCTGGCTGTCAACCCGGAGATCGCAGTAGCCACGGCGCTTGCCTCTTCCCCTCCGGCACTGCATTTTCGGAGAGAGCTATCGCAAGTAGAACAAGCACACCTTACGGAATTGCTTGATACCATTGCGCCGGTCACGCTGTCGCCGACGGTGGACACAGTCACCTGGGCCCTCACCCAGTCTGGCAAGTTTTTGGTCAAGTCCCTATACCGTAAACTGTGCCAGGGCCCATCCTTCCAGGTGCCAAAGGGCTTGTGGAACGCGCGCCTTCCGCTCAGGATTAAGGTGTTTTTCTGGCACATGTTCCGCAACAGACTGCCCACTTCCGCTAACGTCGCCAAACGCAATGGGCCGTCGACTGGTCTGTGTGCGATTTGTAACGTCTTGGAGGACGCGACCCATGTTTTCTTCCAATGTCCTCTGGCACGTTTTGCTTGGAGCGCCGTTCGTGCAGCAGCCAACTCCTCCTGGGATCCCCGGTCTGCGTCTGACCTCGCAACCATACTTGGCTCTTTTCACGGTGGCATCAACCGAGTGCTCTGGAGCTGTTTCGGCGCCTTGACCTGGGCACTCTGGCTCACTAGGAACAAACTTGCAATCGAGGGTATCTTCCCTTCTCACCCTACTAACATAATCTACAAATGCAACCTTCTTCTGCAGCAGTGGAGTCCGTTGGCGAAGCGCAAGGGTGCTGAAAAACTGAATCACGCCCAAGACCGCCTTCGTCAGATCTACATTTTGGCTAGGGAGCCATCTGCCACCTCTGCGCCGTGAAGTGGCTCTTTTGTCTTGCGAGCGAGCCTGCGTGCTCTATGCTCTGCCTCCGGGCCTGTATTTTGCCTTTGCGACTGCTGGCCTGGTCTAGACTTGTGCGCCTCGTGCCGTCGTGGTCTGAGCCTCTGTACTCTGTTTCGAAACTTATGTCTGAGCCTCCGTGCTCGTGTTCGAGGTCCTAACGTTGTCTGTTACGCTGCCTATGTTGTGGGCTTTATTAATTTAAAGCCGGACGCTCCTAGCGTCTTCGTTCTAAAAAAATTAACATCTAATTTACACAAAATCTTAAAACAACATGTTTAGTTTTAATATCATCTTCTCAATCTACTCGGTATTCACAGGTATGATAGGCAGCACGTCACACATCCTAGAATCCATATTTGAACCCATCACTAATTACATTCATGCAGCATCATATAACTCATAGATGGGTCAAATGCTTCTTTTGGAGATGGGTCAAAATCCTTCATTAATTTGGACTGATAGATGGGTTCAAGGAGTGGTTGTGGAGGATCTCGCGCCTGACGTTTTCCAATCTGCTCCCCTGGTTGTTAGAGCCAGAAGGACGATTGCTGAAGCATTGATTAATGGAGCTTGGATTAAGGATATTAAAGGACAAATTACCATTTTTAATTTTCCACCAGGTTTTGGCTTTGTCGGAGGTCGTCTCAGAAGTTCACTTTGTGCAAGGTATGGAGGATAAATGGAATTGGACATGATATTGACCTAGAGTAGAGCTCACAAAAGTTCAAGAGAAGTGGTTGATCCAAGCATTTATCTATCCAAAATAGGGTACCCTCTACCAGCTTTACATATCGCAACTTGCTTGACTGTGGGCAGAAGTTTAAGAACAAATCTCCACCAAAATGATCCAACCATTTTATCCCCAGGCACAGAGTTAGAATAATGTGATTCCCAAATGATGTTGACCTAGGAAATGTCCTCCTTATTGAGAAACTTTGGAAGATAATTCATCAATAGAGCCTAGTTGTGGGTTGTAATATCTAGGATACCCAGACCACCATGAGTTTTGGGCGGGCGTGCTTTCTCCCAGGCAATCAATAAAATTTCTTCTCCTGTGTACCATACTTTCTCCGGATATAGTGTTTGAAGTAGATGTTGAGTTGCATAACTACTGTCCACATGGATCACAAGGGAGCACATAAAGAAGATTGACATGCCGGAGAAAACAGATTTGATGAGAATGAGTTTATCTCATGTAGACAGGAGAGTGGAGCAGCCCAATAATCTACTCTCAATTCTTTTCACTATGGGTACGAAGTCTTCAATTCATGGTTTGCTGAGGCTGAGGGGCAGACCCAGGTAAGTGTGTGGCAGAGTACCAACTTGGCAGCCAAATAGCAAGGACAACTCATGCATCTTGGGTTCTGAAGTGTTGATAGGAATCATGGTTGACTTGTCATAGTTGACTTTTAATCCAGTATATGCAGCATAGTGGAGCAACAGGTTCTTAATATGGCACTGGCGCTATTCATACGCACAGTCTATCATTGGGTCAATAGGGGTTGACAAAGTAAATTGCGAAAAACCACCACAATTGCGTCGCTTGGTGCGAAAAACCACCGTTTTCATCAAAGTTTGCAGAAACCACCGTTTCTCAGTAATTTTGTTGCACAGAGCACTAACTGGTCGATTGACCGCGTTTTGACAGAAAACCTGACGGGTCGGGCCCAGCCGTCAGGCCACGTGGCATGGGGCAGACGGCGCGCGCCTGACGCTCGTTAGCGGCGCTCCCTTGACCTGGTTCGACCGGACCAGCTCGTGCACGCGCCACCATTCCCCCTCCTCTCCCTCGTGACCTAGTTCCTCTCTCGCGCCCTCCATGGCGACACGCTGCGGCGGCGGCGGCGGCTGCGGCGAAGGAGAGGACGAGAAGGAGAGAAGGAGCACCTGAGGCCGGAGGGCGACAACGCGGTGAAGATGACGGGCGACGACGGTGAAGTTCCTCCCGCATCTAGCCAGTCGTCGGCGTCGTACGACGTGGGAGCCAGGTCGGCGGCGGCATTGGCTAAGGTGTGGAAGGCCAACCCTAGCCAGAGCCACCATTATACATCTGGTCTTGGCGGTGTCGAGTAAGATTTCCTTCTCCTACCTCTATGCATCTGCCACCTCTGTGAAATGTAGAATTAGGGTTAGCTAGCTTGTTTACTTAGTACTGCTGTTGAATGTGTTAGATGTAATTATTGTTGTCAAAGATGTAGCAATTGTTTGGTTCTGCAAAATCCTAGTTCTGAAATCCTGTAAATAATTATTTTATATGCTCTGAGTAGGTTTGTAGTAATTTAAATACTTCTGAATGTTGTAAATAATTCTTTTATATGCTCTGTATAGGTTTTAGGCATTTAAATACTTCTGAGATGATGTAAAAAAATTGTGTTGTACATGGTTGTTCTTAATTATTATTTGCTGTCAAATTCATTGGTATTGTAAATAATGAGCTCTCTGTAGATATTAAAGAGGAGGACAACTATGAGAGGCATTGTGTTGCATTTAGAATTGTTAAATATGGATGAAGTCTGTTTAAATATGTGCTCTCTGTAGATTTTAAATTAGTGGAGGACAACTGAAGAATTTGTACATGTGTGATTTAAATTATAACTGGAAATGGTTGTAGTCCTAACCATTGTTATTTTCTTCTTCTTTTGTAGCTTTGATGATGAAATTTGGGATGTCAGGTTTAATTTCATTGGAGAAGACAATTATGAGGGGCAGATAGGGGAGTCTGACATAACATTCAGTCATTTGGTAGCTATTAAAGAGGAACAAGGTTATGATGGAAGTTATTCAATGTACTATCCAAAGGTGGTAGGTGCTGGGCATGCAGGGATGGACCTGATTATGTCAGATGACAATGTGGAGGAGATGCTTGATTTCAATGCAGAGACAAAAGTAGTGAACATAACTATGATCAGTGCCAGCAAACCTGACTTGTTGTCATTACAAGACCTTAACAAAGGGGCTGCATGTGAAGATGAAGTGCCCATTTCTGAGATTGGTAATCCAATTGTTTATGAGATAAATGATGATGGTGTGTTGTTTCAATCACAATGCAGTTCTGAAGCTAATGCACATGAGTGTACTCCAACGCAGCCAGATGACTCTCAAGCAGAGTATCTGATAACTTAACAGAGTTGCAATTTGCAGAATGAGAAAGAGAAGGAGATTGTCATTGTAAATGACAATGTAGATGACATTCTCAATGCATTTCTGGAGAAATATGCTGATCCTATTGATGATGGACAGCCTATGGAAGAGGAAGCAGCCAATGCAGAACAAGAAGGACAAGAGAAGTATGAGTTTGCAGAAGGAGAAGAACTTCATGATAGTTCAGAAGGAGAAGAACTTGATGATCCAGAACTGAAGCAAAAGATTTGTGAGCTAAAGAGGAAGAAAAAAGATCCTAAGTACCACATGGAAGGTGATACAGATCCAGAAGATATTTTCTGTGAGGAGGATAGTTCAGATGAGGCTGAGGTTTTAGTACAGCAAGCTCCAGCACAAAAACTACCAGTTAGAAGAGGGTCAACTGACAGATCTCACGGCAGTTCTGCAGCAACAATAGAACCAGATTATGTGCCCTCCTCTGATGAGAACATGGAAGATGTTAAGTGTGAATTATCAGATGAGGAGGAGATAAGATATGTGCCAAATACTGGCAAGAGATCAAGAGCTAAGAAGAGAGCAGTGAGGAAGTGGTATAAGGAGGAAATGCAACAACCTAAAGATCAAATTTGTTGGCATATGTGTTTTGAGGATGTGTATCAGTTCAGAAGGGCTCTGGTGAACTTGCATGTAACTCAGAGGAGGAATTTCCACTATCATAGGAATTGCAAGGACAGGATAATAGTTGACTGCAGTCAAGAGGGTAGCAACTTTCATATGACTGCCTCACAAGTGGGAAAAGAGAAAACCTTCTGCATAAAGAAACTCCAACTGCAGCACACATGTCCTGTAATTGGTGAGAACTGCAAAGTGCCCATTAAGTATGTGGCAAAGTCAATTGAGAGCAGCTTAAGGACAGATCCTAGCACATGTGTTGATACTGTGATAGAGAACACCAAGGAAAAGTTTGGTGTGGAGGTAGGCAAGAACAAGGCATACAGGACAAGAAAACTAGCTTTGGCAGTGGTCCAGGGTGATCAGGAAAGGCAGTACACAAGAATCAGGGACTACCTTCAGACAGTCCTTGACGCAAACCCTGGATCTAGATGTATAGTTACTCTAGAGTTGTGAAAGAGCACCCAAGTACCAATTCCAGATTTCATAGGTTGTTCCTGTGTCTTGGAGCATCAGTTGAAGGTTTCTTGAAAGGCTGCAGGCCATTCATTGGTATGCTCATTGTTTTCAAGTTCCAAATTATTTACATTGCACATTTAATCATCTTTGTAGGCCTGAAATTGTGTATTATTTCAGGTTTGGATGGGTGCTTTGTAAAGCTGAGCACAGGACAACAAATTCTAGCTGCCACTGCAAGGGATGGTAATAACAATATCTATCTTATTGCTTTTGGAGTGGTTGAAGTAGAGGACACACCTAGTTGGAGTTGGTTCCTGACACAGTTGAAAATAGCTATTGGTGGAGAAAAAGGGCAGTTTGGATACTATACAATCATCTCTGATAGGTAGAAGGTTAGTTCTAGAGCTCTAATTAATATTGCTGCTCTCCTTAATTGTTTATGTTGTCATATGTAAATGTTTGCATGTTTGCTTCTCTCTGATGATCATGTTTGCTAAGTATTTACTATGCATTTGCATGTGAACATGGACTTCTAAATGCTATAAATGCAATCTTTCCAAATTGTCCTCAGAGATACTGTTTAAGACACATATATGCTAATTTTCAAAGTGCTGGGTTTAGAGGGGAGGAACTTAAAAAGTATATGGATGGTGCTGCATAATCTTATACAAGACATGGGTTTGATGTTAACATGGAGAACTTGAGATAAGGGAGCCAAGAGGCTTGGGAGTGGCTAAGTAAGATAGAGGTGAAAACATGGGCTAGGTGGGCAATGGACACTAATTGTAAGATAGACCTGGTTGTCAACAATTTAAGTGAAGTATACAATAGGATGATCTTTGATGTAAGGGGGAAACCAATCCAGACCATGTGTGAAGGTATTAGGACCAAGTTGATGGTTAAGTACAATGAGAAAAGAATAGGGGGGCAAAATGCTAGGTGGGAGATAACTCCAACATACTTAGAGAAGTTGGAGGAGTCAAGGAAGTGGGCTAGGAACTGCAAGGCACAAATGGTTGGTCCAGATCTTTATCAGGTTCAGAGTGGGGAAAATGCTTATGCTGTAAATTTGGCAAAAAAAAAGACTTGTGGGTGTAGAAGATGGGACATGACAGCAATCCCCTGCCACCATGTTGTGTCTGCCATATATAAATCAAAGCAGCATCCAGAGGATTTTGTCTCCGCATTTTTCAAGAAAGAAATGTACATGGCAACATACAATCCTATTATATTCCCAGTTCCTGGCCCTGATCTTTGGACCAAGACACCTACTAGAGACATTGAGCCCCCAGTTTTCAAGAGGAAGAAGGGAAGAAAGCAGACCAAGAGAAGAAAGGGTCAGTTTGAGGTGCCCAAGGCCAAAGATACCTCTAGAGTTGGCACAATATCATGCAGCAATTGTGGTAGAGAGGGTCATAGGTACACCAACTGTGGAGATGCACTTAAGACATCACTACTGATGAGAAAGAACAAACATCAGGTACACAACTTCTTCCTTCATTTCATTTTGCATTGCAGATTTCTAATTTATACTAACATTCTTCTCTCTTTCCAGCCCAACAGGGAAAACCAAGCAGCTTCTGTTGCTGCTTGTTCTACTGCTACTAAGCCTCCAACTGCACCAAAGCCCCCAAGATTTACAACTACTTCTACTAGGAACACAATGTTGGGCATCGTAACAGAAATTTAAAATTTTCTACGCATCACCAAGCTCAATATATGGAGTCATCTAGCAACGAGAGAGAGAGGAGTGCATCTACATACCCTTGTAGATCACGAGCGGAAGCGTTCAAGAGAACGAGGTTGATGGAGTCGTACTCGTTGTGATCCAAATCACCGATGATCCTAGCGCCGAACGGATAGCACCTCCGCGTTCAACACACGTACGGAGCGGAGACGTCTCCTCCTTGATCTAGCAAGGGGAAAGGAGAAGTTGATGGAGATCCAGCAGCACGACGGCGTGGTGGTGGAAGCAGCGGGATTCCAGCAGGGCTTCGCCAAGCGCTACTGGAGGAGGAAGAGGTGTCACGGGAGGGAGAGGGAGGCGCCAGGGCTTAGGGTGCGGCTTCCCTCCCTCCCCTGCACTATATATAGGGGCTAGGGGGGCGCATGCCCCCCCTTGGAGAGCCCATCTAGAGGGGGGGGGGGCGGCCCCTCGAGGGGCAACGACCCCCTTAGGGTTTCCAACCAGGGGGGCGCATGCCCCCTCGGGGGGCAACGACCCCTAGGGTTTCCAACCCTAGGCGCCTTGGGCCCTTGGGTGGGGCGCACCAGCCCACCAGGGGTTGGTTCCTGCGCCACTTCAGCCCATGGGGCCCTCCGGGATAGGTGGCCCGTCCCGGTGGACACCCGAGACACTTCCGGTGGTCCCGGTACAATACCGGTGACCCCCGAAACTCTCCCGGTGGCCGAAACTAGACTTCCTATATATAAATCTTTACCTCCGAACCATTCCAGAACTCCTCGTGACGTCCGGGATCTCATCCGGGACTCCGAACAACTTTCGGTTAACCGCATACTAATATCTCTACAACTCTAGCGTCACCGAACCTTAAGTGTGTAGACCCTACGGGTTCGGGAATCATGCAGACATGACCGAGACACCTCTCTAGCCAATAACCAACAGCGGGATCTGGATACCCATGTTGGCTCCCACACGTTCCACGATGATCTCATCGGATGAACCACGATGTCGAGGATTCAAGCAATCCCGTAGACAATTCCATTTGTCAATCGGTACGTTACTTGCCCGAGATTCGATCGTCGGTATCACAATACCTCGTTCAATCTCGTTACCGGCAAGTCACTTTATCGTTCCGTAATGCATGATCCCGTGACTAACTACTTAGTCACATTGAGCTCATTATGATGATGCATTACCGAGTGGGCCCAGAGATACCTCTCCGTCATACGGAGTGATAAATCCCAGTCTCGATCCGTGCCAACCCAACAGACACTTTCGGAGATACCTGTAGTGCACCTTTATAGCCACCCAGTTACGTTGTGACGTTTGGTACACCCAGAGCATTCCTACGGTATCCGGGAGTTGCACGATCTCATGGTCTAAGGAAATGATACTTGACATTAGAAAAGCTTTAGCAAACAAACTACACGATCTAGTGCTATGCTTAGGATTGGGTCTTGTCCATCACATCATTCTCCTAATGATGTGATCCTGTTATCAATGACATCCAATGTCCATGGTCAGGAAACCGTAACCATCTATTGATCAACGAGCTAGTCAACTAGAGGCTCACTAGGGACATGTTATGGTCTATGTGTTCACACATGTATTACGATTTCCGAATAACACAATTATAGCATGAACAATAGACAATTATCATGAACAAGGAAATATAATAATAACCATTTTATTATTGCCTCTAGGGCATATTTCCAACAGTCTCCCACTTGTACTAGAGTCAATAATCTAGTTACATTGTGATGAATTGTACACCCATAGAGTTCTGGTGTTGATCATGTTTCGCCCGTGGAAGAGGTTTAGTCAACGGATCTGCGACATTGAAATCCGTATGCACTTTACAAATATCTATGTCTCCATTTTGAACATTTTCACGAATGGAGTTGAAGCGACGCTTGATGTGCCTGGTCTTCTTGTGAAACCTGGGCTCCTTGGCAAGGGCAATAGCTCCAGTGTTGTCACAGAAGAGAGTCATCGGCCCCGATGCATTGGGAATAACTCCTAGGTCGGCAATGAACTCCTTCATCCAGATTGCTTCATGTGCTGCCTCCGAGGCTGCCATGTACTCCGCTTCACATGTAGATCCCGCCACGACGCTTTGCTTGCAACTGCACCAGCTGACTGCCCCACCATTCAAAATATACACGTATCCGGTTTGTGACTTAGAGTCATCCAGATCTGTGTTGAAGTTAGCATCGACGTAACCCTTTACGACGAGCTCTCCGTCACCTCCATAAACGAGAAACATATCCTTAGTCCTTTTCAGGTACTTCAGGATGTTCTTGACCGCTGTCCAGTGTTCCATGCCGGAATTACTTTGGTACCTCCCTACCAAACTTACGGCAAGGTTTACATCAGGTTTGGTACACAGCATTGTGACGCCCCCGTTTTGACCGTACACTAATCATGCACGCAAATGTGTACGATCAAGATCAGGGACTCACGGGAAGATATCACAACACAACTCTACAACATAAATAAGTCATACAAGCATCATAATACAAGCCAGGGGCCTCGAGGGCTCGAATACAAGTGCTCGATCATAGACGAGTCAGCGGAAGCAACAATATCTGAGTACAGACATAACTTAAACAAGTTTGCCTTAAGAAGGCTAGCACAAACTGGGATACAGATCGAACGAGGCGCAGGCCTCCTGCCTGGGATCCTCCCAACTACTCCTGATCGTCGTCAGCGGGCTGCACGTAGTAGTAGGCACCTCCAGTGTCGTAGGTGTCTTCGTCGACGGTGGCGTCTGGCTCCTGGACTCCAACATCTGGTCGCGACAACCAGATAGAAAGGAAAAGGGGGAAAAGAGGGAGAGAAGCAACCGTGAGTACTCATCCAAAGTACTCGCAAGCAAGGAGCTACACTACATATGCATGGGTATATGTGTAAAGGGCGTATCAGTGGACTGAACTGCAGAATGCCAGAATAAAAAGGGGGATAGCTAGTACTGTCGAAGACTACGCTTCTAGTCATCTCCATCTTGCAGCATGTAGAAGAGACTAGATTGAAGTCCTCCAAGTAGCATCGCATAGCATAATCCTACCCGGCGATCCCCTCCTCGTCGCCCTGTTAGAGAGCGATCACCGGGTTGTATCTGGCACTTGGAAGGGTGTATTTTATTCAGTATCCAATTCTAGTTGTCATAAGGTCAAGGTACAACTCCGGGTCGTCCTTTTACCGAGGGACACGACTATTCGAATAGATAAACTTCCCTGCAGGGGTGCACCACATAACCCAACACGCTCGATCCCATTTGGCCGGACACACTTTTCTGGGTCATGCCCGGCCTCGTAAGATCAACGCGTCGCAGCCCCACCTAAGCACAACAAAGAGGTCAGCACGCCGGTCTAACCCTATGCGCGCAGGGGTCTGGGCCCATCGCCCTATGCACACCTGCACGTTGCGTACGCGGCCGAAAGCAGACCTAGCCTAGTGGCGTTCCAGTCCAATCCGGCGCGCGCCACTCAGTCGCTGACGTCACGAAGGCTTCGGCTGATACCACGACGCCGGGATACCCATAACTACTCCCGCGTAGATGGTTAGTGCGTATAGACCAAATGGCCAGACTCAGATCAAATACCAAGAACTCGTTAAGCGTGTTAAGTATCTGCGAACACCGACCAGGGCCAGGCCCACCTCTCACCTAGGCGGTCTCAACCTGCCCTGTCGCTCCGCCACCAAGATCCACTTGCGGGTACTCCTACGAGCCGACCCGACTTTAGTCACCACATGTGTCATGTATATAGTATATAAGTATATACCCGTGATCACCGCCCAGGTGATCACGGCCCGATAGTATAGCATAGCATACGGACAAGAATGTAGGGCCACTGATGGAAAACTAGCATCCTATACTAAGCATGTAGGATTGCAGGTAAAGGTAACAACAGTAGTAGGAAGGATAGGCTATGCATCAGGATAGGATATCGGAATGCAGTAACATGCTACACTACTCTAATGCAAGCAGTATAGAGAAGAATAGGCAATATCTGGTGATCAAGGGGGGGGGGCTTGCCTGGTTGCTCTGGCAAGTAGGAGGGGTCGTCAACTCCGTAGTCGAACTGGGCAGCAGCAGTGTCGGTCTCGTAGTCTACCGGAGAGAAGAGGGGGGAAGAAACAGTAAATACAATGCAAACATAAGCATGACGATGCGTGACATGACAATGAGCGGTGCTAGGTGTGTCCTAACGCGACAGTAGGTGGTACCGGCGAACGGGGGGAACATCCGGGAAGTATTCCCGATGTTTCGCGTTTTCGGACAGACAGACCGAAGGGGGAAAGTTGCTAGTTCGATAGGTTAGGGAGGTGTGGTGGACGAACGGACTGCGTAGTCGGATTCGTCTCGTCGTTCTGAGCAACTTTCATGTAGAAAACATTTTCATCCGAGTTACGGTTTAAAAGATATGAATTTTCAAAGATCATTTGAATTTCTGGAATTATTTGAATTTAGCAAAAATGAATTATGACGTCAGCATGAGGTAATGCTGACGTCAGCAGGTCAACAGGTCGGCTGACCAGTCAAACCAGACAGGTGGGTCCAGTGGGACCCACATGTCATTGACAGGGCACTAACAGAGTTTTATAATTAACTTAAACAAGGTTATTAGCAGGTAGGCCCCACCTGTCAGTGCCTATTTAGATTAATTAATTAGTTTTATTTATAAAAACATTTTTTTTGTTAATTATGCGGCGGGGCCCGCATGACAGTGACACTGGGCTGCCCAGTCAGCAGTTGACTGGGGTCAACCCAGTCAACTGGGCCACCAGGACCCACTGGCAGCGACCCAGGGGGTGGCCCCTGGTGTGCCAGCTCAGCGCGGCCGGCGGCTCAACGCTGGCGATGCCAAACGCGGTGGCGCGGCTCGGATCTCGCCGGATTTCGCCTACGGGGCTCGGGGAGGAGCGGGGCTAGTCTCATTCGAACGAGCTCGCAGCGCCACATCCAGTGGTGGCCGTAGCATCGCCGGACTTGGCCGGAATCGGCGCCGGCGAGCTGCGGAGGTGGCGGCTTGCACGGGTGCTCGACGAAAACGGAGCTACGGCGTGCTGTCGAGCAAACAGAGAGGCTGGGGAGTATCTACGCATTGTGGGGAGTGCAACGGGCTTGAGCCCGTGACCAAAAGGTCACCGGAGCCTTGCCGGCGACGAGATCCGCGGCGATGCATTCAGACGCAAGCAGAGTGGCGGCTACGAGAGCTCAAGAGGCCAGGAGAGCGAGGGGAGAGGATGAGGGGCTCACCGCGCGACGCAAGAAAGGCCCATTGGAGGCTTAGTAGCAGCAGCAGTCGCCGGAGTCAAAGAAGACGGCGGCGACCCGAGGAAGAAGGCGATGGCGTTGGGGGTGATGTAGGGGGACCCGGCTCGAGCAGGTGGTCGGGGAGGACGGGCTCGATGCGGCGGAGCTCGTGGACACGTCTGGGAGGAGAACGGGGCTCGGTGGCCGCGGCTATGGCGCAGCCATGGCGACGGCGGCGTTCGGGCGAGGTGG